>NW_024705146.1:41983-68134 GCF_018977255.1 Callorhinchus milii
CTTCACTTGCAGCGTAATAGGACCCTGTCTTGCGTCAAATGGTGAGAGCTCGGAGCGAGAGAGTCCGTCCGGGTCACAAATTTGTTCTGTACTAACAATAAATCGACGCCAGACTACTTTCTTTGCGAGGTCGGCTAAATACATTTTCCGTAGTTGAATACCACTGTTAGCCTGGACTTCTGAGGTTTGGGAGCCCGTCCTGCAAGCGGTTGTGCTCTCCTTATACGGGGTCATGACTAAGAATTCGTAACACTACATATATAATGGTGCGTTGAGGAGTCCGTCCTCAACTAGCTCCGTACGATTTCGACTCAATTCCGCTACTCGGTTGTACCATGCGCTCTTCTTTACACATAGTACGATAACTTCAGGAACGTCGGGCGAAATTTAGCACCCATATCTTTAACAACGAGACGGGCCTGCAAGTATAGAATGTGGCTTCGAATAGCGCATGGTTGGTAGGTTGACGTATGTGGCACTTACGTTTAATTAGTTCGGACTATGCCGATTGACTAACATGAGGAAGGAAGTCTTGTCACCGTTCCACTTCACCACTGCGCTCTATCCCATTAAATGAGGTAGACAAGCGAGTCTCCCACCCGTTGTTGAGCCCCTAGCATGAGATTACTCGACACTTGTCCAGGGACCCATCATTCAGGATCAACTGTCGTCTAGGAGCGAAGAGCACAACTTGAGCGTGTCGGTCGGTTAATAACGCCCGTCGGCAGGGCGTCGCACCATTTTCGTACACAAGCGATTCTTGACTAGGCTAATGATTAACGCTTCATTGAAGGTAATTGAGCCGTCTCGTCGTCACGGGGTACGCGCTTTCTGAAAGCCTCCTTTTCGTAGGCCACCGCTGCCATAGGACTTAAGACTATACTTGGAAGACCATTCATCTGCCAGGGAGGTAGACAAATCGGTGAAATGAGAGTATGACCTACTACAGGCATTTTGTGTACTACCGTTAGAAAAAGACATGCAGGTATCGTTATGTTAATCGAGACAAATTGTAGCGACTAAGCGTAAGGCGACCTATCACTTTGCTGGATCGAATTAAAATGAAGGCCTCGTCAAGTATTGCAGTTGTTCCCCGGCTACGCGCATAGACGAGTCCCGCTTGGCCTGGAAGACGTCCAGACATGATATCCTGTCCGATCAACTAAAGCCCGAGTAGGGCATGGCCTGATTGGTACTCGGTCTTAGGATTCTTTCTTACATACATCCGTTTTACAGAACCGCCAGAAAAGGAGCTCTTTTAAAAGGCTGACCCGATCTCGTCCGATGAGCAGAACCCGACCTATTACCGTTGAGTTCAGAAACCCTGAATAGGGCGTTTAGGCACACCAACGGTAGAACGACTATAACTCGGTTTAGGCCCTCAACGAACAACTGTGCCCGTAACACTCTCTTAACGTAACTGTCCTCTGCATTAAGATAAGCCATACGGATCGCCGGGCGGAGGTGGGTACCGGGACGTACGAGAAGCGGCTACATTTTGACAACTTGAAACGCCAAGAGCTTGTGTGCGAAACGTAATGCTGCGGCCTCTCGGTCCGATAATACCCTACTACCCGCTGTCATTTGCCCTTTAATCCGTTATAAAGGTTGGGCTTAAGCCATAGGCGCACTCCAGTAATACCTACCAGGGGCATCCTATGCCCATTATGCGCCGGTGCATTTCTATTTCCGAACCGAACCAAGTTACTCTTAAAATGGCATGTTACCTCCGAAGCTTTGGGCACCGCGGCACCAGCACTGCTAATAGACATTTTTAACCACAATGGGCTGACTGTCAAACGGGGCCTCCGTGTGGACCTTCCTAGCGCTGGGCCCAGGTAACGTTCGGTCGATACACGTGTAGGGGCTGGCGGTGGAACCCTTATTGATCGAACAATGGTAATTTCCTGGTACAGGGTCCAAGTTAGGGCCTACAATTGTCTCTGAAAACGTCGCACTGCCAGCAGCGAACTGAATCAGAAACCCTTCGCTCTGATCGTTCCACGAGCGATGCCCTGGGAATGCCAGTAATACCGGTTTTACAAAAACACATACTGTGCTAAGGTCCTATTGGTTATGACCTGTGATTGGCAGGATCATTACCAGTTTCACGTTGGCTGATCATATCGGCCAGCTTTCAGACCAAGTACAACATCCAGAGCTTTCGTCTGACAGATGAGAGTCACACGCTGAAGGAGGAGGTCAAGTGAGGGAACTCTACTCCGTTCGATTTATCACCCCTCTGGCGCTATCAGTTTTCCCGTGGAAAGATCCCAAACAGCCGTGAAGGCGGACAAATCTCGGACAAGCGCCTACTAGCGACAGTGTATCTCGCGGAACGAATCAGGAGTACCTGTCTGGTGTAAGTGTGTGGTATATCTAGTTGTACAAGTCGTGTCACTGTATCTGGCTATTGAGCTTCTCACAGGAGCCTGATATCGAAGCGTGCGCAGCCTTTCCTGGAACTCGGGGGAATTGTATATGGAATGAATGAAACCGCTATATCGCTTCCGCCGGTGCAACGGCAGTCAATTGGAAGTCTACTTAGCTCGGGAGGGACAGACGCCCTTACGCTTACCATGTGGGTTCTATGTTCGAACGGAGATTGTAATCCCCAGTAGCTGAGATGTTTTACCCTCGGGTTTGCTCGAGAGAACGTTATACGGTGAGCCCTTCCGTGCGTTGCCCATTTGCGCGTGTATTGCCTTGTTGGCGGCTTGCAAGTCTTAACAGAATCCCTTCCACTAGATGTTAGTTTGTCCCCCCTTTAGTCATGCAGGCAGGCTCAGCGCATCACGGCCCGCAGCTTATCTCAGACAACATTATGCGGGTTGGGTCTGGTGGTGCCCCACATACTAAGTTGATGCTCCCAGCCCTATCATGATACGGGATTAACGTGTATAAAGGAAAGAAAAAAAGACCGCCCGTGTGGTATGCGTAGAGCCGAAATCGCAAAGAGCAGACGTCTTGATGGGCACCGTCGACAGACGGGCGATACTAATACTCCAGCGAGCTTATTCCATACTAGACCTTAGGATAAGCTAGGGCATACCCACGGTGATGGTCGTGAGAGAAATGACCATACGAGCAATCAACCAATGAATGAGTGCCTGCATATTGGCTAACGGCCGAAGCTTCTTGTGCTGGCCATGGAAAGATAATGTTTCATACCATGGGCACCGAAACGGTGGCAGTAGTGAGCGTGTATATAATTACGATGACCATAATCCACGGGAGCCGTGAATATCAAAGAGTTCCGTTACTATGTGTTGTGATTGTGAGGTACCTAAAACGCCTGGAAAAGTCACATCGCTCCACAGCGAAGCGAACACTTCGCCCTAGTAGCCTATGTTACGCGGCTCATGATAGGTTGCCTCCCGCCCCACGCCACCCCCATTTTCCCCTGGTTAGCCCACACGTGACGGTGCAGGTAGAAAATGCTGGAGTGACACAGTGCCTGACGGTTCAGTATTTGGCTCATCGCAACTGCATCGCGGACTAAGCTGCCAGATCTCTTAATGAAAATCTTTGAGTTAGAGATAACGGTTGTCCACTGGGCTGGTGCCCACCTGGGTGTTGTCATAGGCCACCTCCTTACGGCTACACTCGTCTATGCGCTGGAGTGGGGTTTGGTGGTAGCCATGCGTAATTACATGTGGGAGGCTCGAATACTTCGGTAAAATGCAAACCACGCTTATCACGTATACTTTAGGCAGACATGACCAATAGCAGTACCCCTAGGACCAAGTACGAGTACGTATTGTCTGTGTTCCGCAAGGAAGGATCCGAGGGGGCCTGCGCAGTGTCGCCCACCCAAAGTGGTTCTACGCCGAATAAAATCGGGCCGTAGGCCGTGATCGCACTGAGGAATTTCAAACATGTGGGTATAACGAAATAGCTTCCAACGTCAAAAAGGGTCGTCGAAGATTGCTTAACGATATAACTAGTACAGGGTTCAATGGTGCCCTCCAAGACTCAAGTCCACTTCTTAAAATGATCTTATCCTATATATCCTCTTGTTTCGAATCGTGTCCCTCACGGGTAAGCGTGATATTCGAGTACTACACAACGGCACGTTAATCCAAGGTGGCAGAGTAGTACCATAGCATTTACAGCTTGGGCCAGCCCTAAAAAATTCTCCTCCCATATCTTCCCATCCTGTCCATCTCTTAGAATGCCGGGGTCCACTCTTCACAGACCATATTCAATAGGCTCTAGGAGCGCTTTGCCGGACAATAGAAAAGTTCCCCAAACTCTTTATTGACGCCCCAAACCGAGGTGTTCTAGCGGGGTATGTGACAATAAGCCTGTGACAACCCATTTACTATAGGCCGTCTGTGTGTAGGTGACGCGACTATCTTGTGCCGATAAACACTCCCACAGCTCAGGGCGCACAACGAGTCTGTGTGCAAAATGTCAGCTCGATTGGATCACGGGAAGTGGGTTAAAAAACGAGCGAAAGATTTGCACGGTCCTAAGCAAGCACGCAAGCAAGCGAACTTAATATAAAGGATTTAAAAATATATCTTTTTTAACTTCTTAACGGCTCTAATTGTCCACGATCAACTGACGTTGCCTGTAAATCACCGCGGTCCCTTACGTCACGGCAAGCCTTGGGGAGCCACGCCCAGGGGCGGGGCATGTGGGAGGGGAGGGGCGATGAGAAGGGGGCAGGGGCAGCTCGGACAGTACATTTCATTCAAGCGTGTTTAAAAAAAAGTATTTAAAATATTTTATTTTAACTGTCTGTTGTCATTTTTGTCATATTCTCAAATCTTGTAACTCAATTTTAACCAACTTCCCAATGTGGTATCGACTGCAAACTTGGTATACTTATGTCATACTGATGACAATACTATATTCTTTCATTATAAAATATATATTTTAAACATTCTTTTTTATATGTTATGTTTCGGTCTAATTGTCCCCACAGTCAACTAACGTTGGCTATAATTGGCCAAGGTCCCTTACGTTGTGGCAAGCTTCGGGGCCATTTCCTGGAGTCGTGGAGTTCTGCCATTACTAGTACATTTCATAAAAGCATGTATGAAAAACAAGTGTTTTTCTTAATTATTTATTTATAGTCAAAATCGCCAAATTTGCAGAGCTTCGCTGCAAGTACAGGGAGAGACGAGAGGTGAGGCAGCGACACGCTCAGCCTCCCCTCAGACACTGGATGGACCGCGGGCACTAAGGGCTTGCCTGTTACTATCTCAACATGTCACCAATGGAATGTTTGTAGACCCTTTCATTACATGTCCTCGCCTTCCATAGTCCAGGTAACTGAGTTCAAGTACAGTAGAACCTCTGGTCACGACCATAATTCGTTCCATAACTTTGGTCGCAACCCGATTTGGTCGTGACTCAAACCTAATTTCCCCATTGGATTGTATGTAAATATGATTAATCCATTCCAGACTCCTACGAACTGTATATAAAGTTTTTAAAAAAATTTAAGGACAAAAATAGTTAATTATGCCATAGAATTCATTGTAATAGTAAACTAAATGTAAAAACATTGCATAACACTGAGAAAACCTTGAAAAACAGAGAAAACTGACAAGGTTTAGAATTGTTCAACAAGATTACTGTTTCGTCTGCTACATCAGTCCGGTCGATTCTGAGAGAGCATATTCGTATGAGCAATTTATGTTTCTATTGAAAGTTAACAGTAATATTTGGGTACAGTATTGTTTTGGAAGCATTCACCGTAATATCGTATGAACGTTTACTTCACCGCATCATCGTATTAATGATGCGAGAAGAGATTAACGGGTTCTTATGTTAGCGATTGATGTACTCAGCGCTTTCGCTCTCTAAACTATGGCTTGAATGAGGAAGGAGGGGTATGACTACACTTACAAAATGTATACATATCTTACTAGGAATTTTATATTACAAAAGATATATACATAACTGTTACGCTTTGTGTAATTCAACAACAAAAATGGCGCGGAAGGGGAAATCGGCCGCGGCCGTGTTTGATCTCCACCCGAGTATGTGTTCGTGACCAGATTAAATAAACTGTTGTAAATGTTTTGGTCGAAACCCAATTTGGTCGTGGTCAGAAGCATTCGCGACCAGAGGTTCTACTGTATGTGCATAAAGATACGTAGGCTCGCTGGTCTCGTCATGAAAGTGCAATGAAAAAGCACCAGGGGAGGCAGCTATCACATCTGCCTCACTGAGGGGGGTGGGCGTGTCAGACACACCGGTGAGGCCACGCCCCCAGTGCCTCCCCAGCCACTGACCTCATGCCATGTCACTGGCTCCCATCCATCGCGTTCAGTGTTAATTACCGAGGCTCACAGAGCAAGACTAAGGCTCCCATAGGCTTCAGTGTGAATCACTGAGGCTCACAAGAGCCAGATGAAGGCTCCCATAGGGTTCAGTGTGAAACACAACGAAGCTCCTGGTGAGATATCTACCCAACCAACAGATCCACCAAGACTGGCCGCTCTTACCCTGCAGGTTGAACCTAAGATTTCAATGTTCTACTTCACGTTATTTTCATTAAAGGCCTGTGACAAAGGTGCATCTATTGGGCGCGACATCTCAAGCTTACACATCTACCGGGTCTCCATTTGACTTTATATTGTCTAGGAAGTCCACCCACACCTCCACTTCCACAAACTGCTGTGAGTTGCCTCGCTCTGCCTTACAGTCAGAATTCCCCTCTTGCTTCACGTTGCCTCCACCGATGTGAAGGTCCCATTCTGGAGTCGAATTTTCATCTTCACATTTTACCTTCACTTCTTCGCTATTCAACGTCACCTCTTCACATTTCACAATCACCTCTTCAAATTCCGCCTTGATACCTTTCAAAGTGCCCAAACTGGGATTTTTTTCCGGTACTTGTTTCATGAAGGATGGGCTCCTTACGGCACTTTGACTTTCACAAGCTGATTTCAGACTCCACTCCTTGTGGATCTTCTGATGCTTTTGTGTTCTCTGGTGTTCTTGAAGATGTTGTGAACGTGCAAACGCCTTCCCGCACAGAGTGCACCTGAAGGGTTTCTCTCCTGTGTGTGTTCTCTGGTGTCTTGCAAGAACAGATGAGTATGAAAATGCCTTCCCACACACACTGCACTTGAGGGTTCTCTCCTGTGTGTTTCTCTGGTTTTGCAAGATCACTTGACTCTGAAAATGCCTTCCCACACCATGCACTTGAAGTTCTCTCCTGTGTGTGTTCTCTGGTGTTTTGCAAGATCACTTGACTCTGAAAATGCCTTCCCACACACACTGCACTTGAAGGGTTTCTCTCCTGTGTGTGTTCTCTGGTGTCGTGCAAGATGTTGTAACTGTGAAAATGCCTTCCCACACACACTGCACTTGAAGGGTTTATCTCCGGTGTGTGTTCTCTGGTGTTGTGCAATTTGTTGCAACTGTAAAAATGCCTTCCCACACACACTGCACTTGAAGGGTTTCTCTCCTGTGTGTGTTCTCTGGTGTGTTGCAAGATTTGAGGACTGTGAAATGCCTTCCCACACACTCTGCACGTGAAGGTTTCTTCCTGTGTGTGTTCTCTGTATTGCAAGATCAGATGACTGTGAAAATGCCTTCCCACACACACTGCACTTGAAGGTTTCTCTCCTGTGTGTGTTCTCTGGTGTATTTGACAATTTGATGGACCTGCAAACGCCTTCCCACACACACTGCACTTGAAGGGTTTCACTCCTGTGTGTGTTCTCTGGTGTGTTGCAAGATGTTGTGACCGTAAAAATGCCTTCTCACACACACTGCACTTGAAGGGTTTCTCTCCTGTGTGAGTTCTCTGGTGTCTTGCAAGATCATATGACTGTGAAAATGCCTTCCCACACAGAGTGCACTTGAAGGGTTTCTCTCCTGTGTGTGTTCTCTGGTGTATTGCAAATGTTGTGACCGTAAAAATGCCTTCCCACACACACTGCACTTGAAGGGTTTTCTCTCCTGTGTGTGTTCTCTGGTGTCGTGCAAGATATTGTGACTGTGAAAATGCCTTCCCACACACACTGCACTTGAAGGATTTCTCTCCTGTGTGTGTTCTCTTGTTTGCAGATTAGATGACTGTGAAAATGCCTTCCCACACACAATGCACTTGAAGGTTTCTCTCCGTGTTTTTCTCTGGTGTCTTTGAAGAGTTGATGAATCTGCAAACGCCATCTCACACCGAGTGCACTTGAAGGGTTTTTCTCCCGTGTGTTTTTTCTGGTGCTGTGTCAAAATTTCAGTCCGATCCGTGCTGTATGCACGCTGGTCGGATTGTTGCCTTGCCGTACCGAGCCGCGCTGACTGCCTGTGCTCCATCAGACCAATTCTGCAGTGGAAGCGTCAGAGGAAGCGACAGCTGCAGACAGAAAATAGCATCTACACGTCCAGTATCGAGGCACAGAGGAATGAATATACGCATATATAAGTACACAATCTTGATTGAAGCTTTCATGACTGCAGGAATCCATACTCTATGGTTCTTTTGGTAAAGTCACGTAGGTAGAATTAACATAAATGACGTTTCGAACGCAACACAAGCGTTCGTCTTCGGGTGAAAATTGCGATAGCTGAGATGTCTGCTGTGATTTATTTAATAAACGCTTTCATTTAACTCACTGTCTGTTGTTGTTGTCATTGTTGTTGTTGTATCCTCAAATCTTGTAACTCAATTTTAACCCACTTCCCAATGTGATATCGACTGCAAACTTGGTATACTTATGCCATACTGATGACAATACTATATTCTATCATAAATAAAAAAAATTTAAACAATCTTTTTACATGTTATGTTTCGGCTTGGGTCTAATTGTCCACGGTAAACTGACGTTGGCTGTAATTGACCACGGTCGCTTGTGTTACGGCAAGCCTCGGGCCACTTCCTGGAGTCGTGGAGTTCTTCCATTACAAGTACATTTCATAAAAGCGTGTTCTTAAAAGTTTTTTAAATTGTACTTATTTTATTTCTACCTACGTGACTTTACCGAAAGAACCAAAGAGTATATATAAATACAGTCACACATGACTAACACGTCTATACGTATTAATATATTCATGATAGAGTTAAAAGTTTCCCAAATTCATCACACGGGCTGTTATGGCGCACTATGAGAGGGCAAATGGTCATAAACATTCCTGGAAGCCCTCGTATCTTCAAAATGAATGTTAACCCAAAACTCCAAGCACACAATTTTGGCTGTCTGGCTACAAAATGAATATTCATAAGAGCTAAATTCAGCTGACATAGCAAAGGGTGTTGAAAATAATACTACTTGTGTTATGCATAAATTCATGTTCAATCGCAACTTAGAGGTGTGAAGCCAGGCTCAGGTTTCTTTGAATGCTGGGATGAACAGATCTAACGTCAGCTGTATGTGTGCTGTGTCAACTTCCTGACTGCTTCCATTCTCATAAAGAGTTCCAGATAAAACAAAAAACATAAACCATGCTTTGATATAACCTCTTGTTCAATAGAATTAATAGACTTTACTGCAAACACAAACTTGACACTGCACACACTGCCGTGGTAAACAGGTGGTGTCGTGTCCAGAACCATGCCTGGCCCCACACCTTCATCTGCTCAGTATTAATGTTTCAGTTTCATTTATTAGGTACTAGCTTTACTACCTGGCTTCGTCCGAGACTTGGATTCTTGTCTTGAATGAATCCACGGCCAACGCGGAGGGTGGGAGATGCGTGACGTCAGCAGCACACTGCGTGACACTGCCGCATGCGGGTGACATCACAGACGTGAGGTCACCGCTCACTTGCCATGCAAAATATATCCATTATTGCGCCCACCCCCAAAAATGCAAAAGTAATTTTTATACTTTTTACATTGTGTACAGTCTGGAAGTACCCACATGCCAAATTTCAAGTTTGTTGCATGTCGAAAGTATGCTAAACATTTCGAACAGACACACATTCACAAATTTCCCTTTGCCATAGGGACAATTCAGATTAAAGTTGTCAGGCTAACTCTGTACTACAAGCAAACATGGCTAACCAAAAGTTTTCAATGCTTCCTCACTCCATCAAGTAATTGAGGATAAATCAACATAACAGAGTTTGCGTGTCTCCCTCTCTCTCAGTGGTGGCGTGGATTTTCCTCCGGATGCCCCTCCACATTAAGAGTGAACATCAGCACGCGTTTAGAGCCTTTGACCGATAGTCATTTCCACACGTTGACAAAGCCCACCTTTAATTTTGATTTAAAGCTTCGTGACTGCAGGATTCATATTCTTGGTTCTTTCGGTAAAGTCACATAAAGGGAAATAACAAATAATATCATATAAACAACAATGCACTTACGAAGCTTCAAATCATAAGAGCGGTAACAGCCACAATGGCTCGGCCTGGTTACAAAATAGAAACTTAAGTTGTCCTCGTTTGTATTTCCTGCAGTCACGATAGCTCCAAATCTCTCATTGCCATGCTCATTTCTCTACACCCCCCCCCCCGTATCTCTCTGCCCCCCTCTCTATTTAAGCCCTTAACACAGAGGTGTTGTTTCTGTGTGTGCCTATGTGTGTGCCTACGTGTCTGTGTTATCTCTCCCTGTGTGCCTATGTGTCTCTCTCTGTGTGCCTGTGTCATCTCCTCTGTGTCTCTGTGTGTCTCTGTGTGTTTATGTGTGTCTGTCTCTCTGTGTGCCTATGTGTGCCTATGTGTGTGTCTATCTCCATGTCTATATGTGTCTCTTTCTCTGTGTCTCTCTGTGTGCCTATGTGTCTCTCTGTCTCTGTGTTATCTCTCTCTGCTTGTGTGTATGTGTCTCCATGTCTGTGTTTAGTTCTCTCTCTAAATTTAGCAATCTTTGGAAGAACGTTAATAACCAGGTGGGTGTTACTGTTATGTGAGCCGACTCGCTGTGTTGTGTTGTATTGCATTGTAGTTCTAAGTTTATTTTATTTATACCTATGTAACTTTACCGAAAGAACCAAAGACTATTGTTCTAAGTTTACAATCTTTGCTTTCTCATTCATTTGTACCTGATGGTGATTGCTCGTGTTGCAAAGGAAACGTCGTATGCTATTATTTAATTAATGTGTTCTTTCTACGTGACTTTACCGAAAGAACCAAAGAGTATGGATCCCTGCACTCACGAAAGCTCCAGATCAAGTTTAACCGAGATAATTATTTGTTTTTTCGGTAAGGTCACGTAGGTAAAAAAATTAATGAAACGAATAAATTATGAATATTATTTAGTATTAAAAAGTTTTAATGAAAAAATTGTATTAAAATTAAATATGAAAAAAAGAAACTAAATACATTTGTTTTTCATTTATGAAAAAAAGTTTGGATAAAAAAATGATATAACTAAAATAAATGAAAAAAAACCACCACATTAAATTGGTTGTTTCTTCATTTATTGTATTTCTGCTGCCGTCACGAAAGCTTCCAGATCAAGTTGAAGCGAGAGAATTCAAACAAAGGCCTTCAGGCGAGGGCAGGAGGCGAGGCCCCGCGTGGGTAGGCCCCGCGTTGTAATGTCCCAACATGGACATGGATTCCCATACTCGCTGCGACTCAATTGACATCCATACGAGAAAGAGAGAGGCTCTACCTTGGTAAACAACAACAACCACCACCACCACAACCACCACGATGAAAATCTCTCACCTCGGATTTCATCGGCAGCTTCTCGTTACCTCGCTACGTTATGGCGGCAGCAGGATGTGACGTAATATTCACTTCCGGGGTACAAGACACGCCCCCAACGAGCGGTGCTGGGTAACTGAATAACTTATTCGAGAATTGAAGCTTTCGTCAACTGCAGGAATGACTCAACTCGTTGTACACTCATTGGCTCTTTCGGTAAAGTCACGCGTCGAGGGATGATGGGGCGTGGGTGCTGAACCCGTCGCAATAAAAAACAAACTCGCGACGGCTTTTAACGAATATATTATGTTAATTTTATTTAATTTCTTTACCGAAATAACCAATGAGCAATTCCTGCAGTCACCAAAGCTTAGATCCTAGATTATGTTAATGAGCCGCCAGTCACTGGGCGTAGCTTTGCCCAAATAAGGATTGTACGGGTCAGACATCGACGGGACCAAGCAGGGGTGACATGACGTCACTAGCGAGGCGCACCGCCCCCCCTGGCGTTTCACGCCGATGAGGTAATGCTTAGTGGTGACGTCAGAGAGAGGGGTCAGAGTTCAAGTTTTGCGTACAGAGGCCGTCCATAAATGACGTCACGCGATTTTGGACAATTTTGATCCCCCTCCCCCCTCGTCACACAGCGTCACAAAAAGTCAGACCCCCCTCAAATATGACGTCACAAAGCTCTACCCCCCCCCCCTTCAAAAAAAACACGCTTCAAATCGCTTTAAACTATTGTCATTGTAGTGCGTATTTAATGTGGCGCTGCACTCTGATTTTGTAGAAGAAAACATTTATTAAAAAGGAGACCAGGGGGGTGGGGGTTGAGAAATGTGACATCACATCAAAATGCGCAACTTTAAATACATATAGACAACACATTCTACATAATTAAAGACTTTTTAATGTTTTCTCCTACAATCAGAATGCAGCGCCACATTAAATACGCACACAATGACAATAGTTTAAAGCAATTTGAAGCGTGTTATATTTATTTGGGGGGCAGAGCTGTGTGACGTCATATTTGAGGGGGTTTGACTTTTTGTGACGCCGTGTGACGCGGGTGGGGGGGTCAAAAATCGTCCAAAATCGCGTGACCTCATTTATGGACGGCCCCCATAACCAGTGGAGATGATTTTTTTAACCGGTCCTGAGCCACCCCTACATCGACTCATCCTCAAATGCGTACCCGGTGCGGTGTGCGAACATCGCCACCCGCTAACAGCACTTGCCCCAATAGTCTGTGAAGGCTATACCGGGGGGATCTTTGTCTTGTATGTACACACACACACGTGGCCGATTACACAGATTAAAGGTCTCGACACACGTTGCCGTGAAAGTTCACAAATTCACGTGTCTGGTTTATTGTGTTTGGTTACAATTATTCAAAACTCGTAAATTACAGGGCGTTTCAGAAGGGTGGACCGCATCTGCTTTGAAATTGGGTGTTATGTCATTTCTGTACGATTCCAATCATTTTCGATTTAAAGTTTTCGTGACTGCAGGGATTCATCTTCTTGGTTCTTTCGGTAAAGTCACGTAAAGGGAAATAAAAAATAATAAATAAACATACTAAATAAATTCTCACGTTTCGGCCAAACGCAAGCAGGCGTCACCTAACCTGCTGCGTGTGGCCGAAACGTCGTGAGAATTATTTTAAAAATTTTATTTTTATTATTTCCCTTCTACGTGACTTACCGAAAGAACCAAGAAGATGATTCCAATCATTTTTACACGCTTCTATTTAACTCACTTCGTCTGTTGTATCCTCAAAAACGAAATCTTCTAACTCAAATTTTACACACTTCCCAATGTGCTATCGACTGCAAACTTGGTATAGCGATGTCATATTGATGACAACACGATATTATATCATACAAAATCCATAACATAGATTTTTTTTACATTTAACACGCTTTTATTTAAATTTACTGTATGTGTTGTATCCAAAAATCTTGTAACTCAATTTCAACCGTATTCCCAATGTATCGAATGCAAAATTCGTATAGGTGTGTCATACTGATGACAATACCATATTTTATCATTAAAAATAAATAAATATTTTTTACAATCTTTTTTACGGCTCTAATTGTCCACGCTCAACTGACGTTGCCTGTAAATCACCGCGGTCCCTTACGTCACGGCAAGCCTTGGGAGCCACGCCCAGGGCCGGGGCATGTGGAAGAGGAGCGATGAGAGAAGGGGCAGGGGCAGCTCGGACAGTACATTTCATTAAAGCGTGTTTTAAAAAAAGTATTTTAAAATATTTAATTTTAACTGTCTGTTGTCGTTTTTGTCGTATTCTCAAATCTTGTAACTCAATTTTAACCAACTTCCCAATGTGGTATCGACTGCAAACTTGGTATACTTATGTCATACTGATGACAATACTATATTCTATCATTAAAAAATATATTTTTAAACATTCTTTTTTATGTTAAGTTTCGGTCTAATTGTCCCCACAGTCAACTGACGTTGGCTATAATTGGCCACTGTCCCTTACGTTATGGCAAGCTTCGGGGCCATTTCCTGGAGTCGTGGAGTTCTGCCATTACTAGTACATTTCATAAAAGCACGTATGAAAAAGCAAGTGTTTTTCTTAATTATTATTTATAGTCAAAATCGCCAAATTTGCGGAGCTTCGCTGCAAGTACAGGGAGAGACGAGAGGTGAGGCAGCGACACGCTCAGCCTCCCTCAGACACTGGATGGACCGCGGGCAGTAAGGGCTTGCCTGTTACTATCTCAGCATGTCACCAATGGAATGTTTGTAGACCCCTTCATTGCATGTCCTCGCCTTCCATAGTCCAGGTAACTGAGTTCAAGTACAGTAGAACCTCTGGTCACGACCATAATTCGTTCCATAACTTTGGTCGCAACCCGATTTGGTCGTGACTCAAACCTAATTTCCCCATTGGATTGTATGTTAATACGATTAATCCATTCCAGACTCCTACGAACTGTATATAAAGTTTTTAAAATATTTTTAAGGACAAAAATAGTTAATTATGCCATAGAATTCATTGTAATAGTAAACTAAATGTAAAAACATTGCATAACACTGAGAAAACCTTGAAAAACAGAGAAAACTGACAAGGTTTAGAATTGTTCAACAAGATTACTGTTTCGTCTGCTACATCAGTCGGTCGATTCTGAGAGAGCATATTCGTATGAGCAATTTATGTTTCTATTGAAAGTTAACAGTAATATTTGAGTACAGTATTGTTTTTGGAAGCATTCACCGTAATATCGTATGAACGTTTACTTCACCGCATCATCGTATTAATGCGAGAAGAGATTAACGGGTTCTTATGTTAGCGATTGACGTACTCAGCGCTTTCGCTCTCTAAACTATGGCTTGAATGAGGAAGGAGGGGTATGACTACACTTACAAAATGTATACATCTTACTAGGAATTTTATATTACAAAAGATATATACATAACTGTTACGCTTTGTGTAATTCAACAACAAAAATGGCGCGGAAGGAGAAATCGGCCGCGGCCCTGTTTGATCTCCACCCGAGTATGTGTTCGTGACCAGATTAAATAAACTGTTGTAAATGTTTTGGTCGAAACCCAATTTGGTCGTGATCAGAAGCATTCGCGACCAGAGGTTCTACTGTATGTGCATAAAGATACGTAGGCTCGCTGGTCTCGTCATGAAACTGCAATGAAAAAGCACCAGGGGAGGCAGCTATCACATCTGCCTCACTGAGGGGGGTGGGCGTGTCAGACACACCGGTGAGGCCACGCCCCCAGTGCCTCCCCAGCCACTGACCTCACGCCATGTCACTGGCTCCCATCCATCGCGTTCATTGTTAATTACCGAGGCTCACAGAGCAAGACTAAGGCTCCCATAGGCTTCAGTGTGAATCGCTGAGGCTCACAAGAGCCAGATGAAGGCTCCCATAGGGTTCAGTGGTAAACACCGAAGCTCCTGGTGAGATATCTACCCAACCAACAGATCCACCAAGACTGGCCGCTCTTACCCTGCAGGTTGAACCTAAGATTTCAATGTTCTACTTCACGTTATTTTCATTAAAGGCCTGTGACAAAGGTGCATCTATTGGAAGCGACATCGTCTCAAGCTTACACATCTACCGGGTCTCCATTTGACTTTATATTGTCTAGGAAGTCCACCCACACCTCCACTTCCACAAACTGCTGTGAGTTGCCTCGCTCTGCCTTACAGTCAGAATTCCCCTCTTGCTTCACGTTGCCTCCACCGATGTGAAGGTCCCATTCTGGAGTCGAATTTTCATCTTCACATTTTACCTTCACTTCTTCGCTCTTCAACGTCACCTCTTCACATTTCACAATCACCTCTTCAAATTCCGCCTTGATACCTTTTAAAGTGCCCAAACTGGGATTTTCTTCCGGTACTTGTTTCATGAGGGATGGGCTCCTTACGGCACTTTGACTTTCACAAGCTGATTTCAGACTCCACTCCTTGTGGATCTTCTGATGCTTCTGTGTTCTCTGGTGTTCTTGAAGATGTTGTGAACGTGCAAACGCCTTCCCGCACAGAGTGCACCTGAAGGGTTTCTCTCCTGTGTGTGTTCTCTGGTGTGTTGCAAGATTGAGGATGTGAAAATGCCTTCCCACACACACTGCACTTGAAGGGTTTCTCTCCTGTGTGTGTTCTCTGGTGTATTGCAAGATCAGATGACTCTGAAAATGCCTTCCCACACACACTGCACTTGAAGGGTTTCTCTCCTGTGTGTGTTCTCTGGTGTTTTGCAAGATCACTTGACTCTGAAAATGCCTTCCCACACACACTGCACTTGAAGGGTTTCTCTCCTGTGTGTGTTCTCTGGTGTTTGCAAGATTTGAGGACTGTGAAAATGCCTTCCCACACACTCTGCACTTGAAGGGTTTCTCTCCTGTGTGTGTTCTCTGGTGTATTGCAAGATCAGATGACTGTGAAAATGCCTTCCCACACACACTGCACTTGAAGGGTTTCTCTCCTGTGTGTGTTCTCTGGTGTTTGCAAACAGATGAGTATGAAAATGCCTTCCCACACACACTGCACTTAAGGGTTTCACTCCTGTGTGTGTTCTCTGGTGTGTGCAAGATGTTGTGACGTAAAAATGCCTCTCACACACACTGCACTTGAAGGGTTTCTCTCCTGTGTGAGTTCTCTGGTGTTTGCAAGATCATATGACTGTGAAAATGCCTTCCCACACAGAGTGCACTTGAAGGGTTTCTCTCCTGTGTGTGTTCTCTGGTGTATTGCAAGATGTTGTGACCGTAAAAATGCCTTCCCACACACACTGCACTTGAAGGGTTTCTCTCCTGTGTGTGTTCTCTGGTGTCGTGCAAGATATTGTGACTGTGAAAATGCCTTCCCACACACACTGCACTTGAAGGATTTCTCTCCTGTGTGTGTTCTCTTGTGTTTTGCAAGATTAGATGACTGTGAAAATGCCTTCCCACACACAATGCACTTGAAGGGTTTCTCTCCCGTGTGTTTTCTCTGGTGTCTTTGAAGAGTTGATGAATCTGCAAACGCCATCTCACACCGAGTGCACTTGAAGGGTTTTTCTCCCGTGTGTTTTTTCTGGTGCTGTGTCAAAATTCAGTCCGATCCGTGCTGTATGCACGCTGGTCGGATTGTTGCCTTGCCGTACCGAGCCGCGCTGACTGCCTGTGCTCCATCAGACCAATTCTGCAGAGGAAGCGTCAGAGGAAGCGACAGCTGCAGACAGAAAATAGCATCTACACGTCAGTATCAAGGCACAGAGAATGAATATACGCATATATAAGTACACAATCTTGATTTGAAGCTTTCATGACTGCAGGAATCCATACTCTATGGTTCTTTCGGTAAAGTCACGTAGGTAGAATTAACATAAATGACGTTTCGAACGCAACACAAGCGTTCGTCTTCGGGTGAAAATTGCGATAGCTGAGATGTCTGCTGTGATTTATTTTAATAAACGCTTTCATTTAACTCACTGTTGTTGTTGTCATTGTTGTCGTTGTATCCTCAAATCTTGTAACTCAATTTTAACCCACTTCCCAATGTGATATCGACTGCAAACTTGGTATACTTACGCCATACTGATGACAATACTATATTCTATCATTAAATAAAAAAATTTAAACAATCTTTTTTACATGTTATGTTTCGGCTTGGGTCTAATTGTCCACGGTAAACTGACGTTGGGTGTAATTGACCACGGTCGCTTGTGTTACGGCAAGCCTCAGGGCCACTTCCTGGAGTCGTGGAGTTCTTCCATTACAAGTACATTTCATAAAAGCGTGTTCTTAAAAGTTTTTTAAAATTTTACTTATTTTATTTCTACCTACGTGACTTTACCGAAAGAACCAAAGAGTATATATAAATACAGTCACACATGACTAACACGTCTATACGTATTAATATATTCATGATAGAGTTAAAAGTTACCCAAATTCATCACACGGGCTGTTATGGCGCACTATGAGAGGGCAAATGGTCATAAACATTCCTGGAAGCCCTCGTATCTTCAAATGAATGTTAACCCAAAACTCCAAGCACACAATTTTGGCTGTCTGGCTACAAAATGAATATTCATAAGAGCTAAATTCAGCTGACATAGCAAAGGGTGTTGAAAATAATACTACTTGTGTTATGCATAAATTCATGTTCAATCGCAACTTAGAGGTGTGAAGCCAGGCTCAGGTTTCTTGAATGCTGGGATGAACAGATCTAACGTCAGCTGTATGTGTGCTGTGTCAACTTCCTGACTGCTTCCATTCTCATAAAGAGTTCCAGATAAAAACAAAAAACATAAACCATGCTTTTGATATAACCTCCGTGTTCAATAGAATATAGACTTTACTGCAAACACAAACTTGACACTGCTACACACTGCCGTGTTAAACAGGTGGTGGCGTGTCCAGAACCATGCCTGGCCCCACACCTTCATCTGCTCAGTATTAATGTTTCAGTTTCATTTATTAGTACTAGCTTTACTACTGGCTTCGTCCGAGACTTGGATTCTTGTCTTGAATGAATCCACGGCCAACGCGGAGGGTGGGAGATGCGTGACGTCAGCATGCACACTGCGTGACACTGCCGCATGCGGGTGACATCACAGACGTGAGGTCACCGCTCACTTGCCATGCAAAATATATCCATTATTGCGCACACTCCCCAAAAAATGCAAAAGTAATTTTTATACTTTTTGCATTGTGTACAGTCTGGAAGGTACCCACATGCCAAATTTCAAGTTTGTTGCATGTCAGAAAGTATGCTAAACATTTCGAACAGACATTCACAAATTTCCCTTGCCATAGGACAATTCAGATTAAAGTTGTCAGGCTAACTCTGTACTACAACAAGCAAACATGGCTAAACCAAAAGTTTTCAATGCTTCCTCACTCCATCAAGTAATTGAGGATTAAATCAACATAACAGAGTTTGCGTGTCTCCCTCTCTCTCAGTGGTGCGTGGATTTTCCTCCGGATGCCCCTCCACATTTAAGAGTGAACATCAGCACGCGTTTAGAGCCTTTGACCGATAGTCATTTCCACACGTTGACAAAGCCCACCTTTAAATTTTGATTTAAAGCTTTCGTGACTGCAGGGATTCATATTCTTGGTTCTTTCGGTAAAGTCACATAAAAGGGAAATAACAAAATAATATCAATATAAAACAACAAATGCACTCACGAAAGCTTCAAATCATAAGAGCGGTAACAGCAGCACAAGTGGGCTCGGCCTGGTTACATAAAATAGAAACTTAAGTTGTCCTCGTGTTGTATTCCTGCAGTCACGATAGCTCCAAATCTCTCATTGCCATGCTCATTTCTCTACACCCCCCCCCCGTATCTCTCTGCCCCCCTCTCTATTTAAGCCCTTAACACAGAGGTGTTGTTTCTGTGTGTGCCTATGTGTGTGCCTACGTGTCTGTGTTATCTCTCCCTGTGTGCCTATGTGTCTCTCTCTGTGTGCCTGTGTCATCTCTCTCTGTGTCTCTGTGTCTCTGTGTGTTTATGGTGTCTGTCTCTCTGTGTGCCTATGTGTGTGTCTATCTCCATGTCTATATGTGTCTCTTTCTCTGTGTCTCTCTGTGTGCCTATGTGTCTCTCTGTCTCTGTGTTATCTCTCTCTGCTTGTGTGTATGTGTCTCCATGTCTGTGTTTAGTTCTCTCTCTAAAATTTAGCAATCTTTGGAAGAACGTTAATAAACCAGGTGGGGTGTTGACTGTTATGTGAGCCGACTCGCTGTGTTGTGTTGTATTGCATTGTAGTTCTAAGTTTATTTTATTTTATACCTATGTAACTTTACCGAAAGAACCAAAGACTATTGTTCTAAGTTTACAATCTTTGCTTTCTCATTCATTTGTACCTGATGGTGATTGCTCGTGTTGCAAAGGAAACGTCGTATGCTATTATTTAATTAATGTGTTCTTTCTACGTGACTTTACCGAAAGAACCAAAGAGTATGGATCCCTGCACTCACGAAAGCTCCAGATCAAGTTTAACCGAGATAATTATTTGTTCTTTTCGGTAAGGTCACGTAGGTAAAAAAATTAATGAAACGAATAAATTATGAAATATTTTTTAGTATTAAAAAGTTTTAATGAAAAAAATTGTATTAAAAATTAAATATGAAAAAAAGAAACTAAATACATTTGTTTTTCATTTATGAAAAAAGTTGGATAAAAAAATATGATATAACTAAAATAAATGAAAAAAAACCACCACATTAAATTGGTTGTTTCTTCATTTATTGTATTTCTGCTGCCGTCACGAAAGCTTCCAGATCAAGTTGAAGCGAGAGAATTCAAACAAAGGCCTTCAGGCGAGGGCAGGAGGCGAGGCCCCGCGTGGCTAGGCCCCGCGTTGTAATGTCCCAACATGGACATGGATTCCCATACTCGCTGCGACTCAATTGACATCCCTACGAGAAAGAGAGAGGCTCTACCTGGTAAACAACAACAACCACCACAACCACCACGATGAAAATCTCTCACCTCGGATTTCATCGGCAGCTTCTCGTTACCTCGCTACGTTATGGCGGCAGCAGGATGTGACGTAATATTCACTTCCGGGGTACAAGACACGCCCCCAACGAGCGGTGCTGGGTAACTGAATAACTTATTCGAGAATTGAAGCTTTCGTCAACTGCAGGAATGACTCAACTCGTTGTACACTCATTGGCTCTTTCGGTAAAGTCACGCGTCGAGGGATGATGGGGCGTGGGTGCTGAACCCGTCGCAATAAAAAACAAACTCGCGACGGCTTTTAACGAATATATTATGTTAATTTATTTAATTTCTTTACCGAAATAACCAATGAGCAATTCCTGCAGTCACCAAAGCTTAGATCCTAGATTATGTTAATGAGCCGCCAGTCACTGGGCGTAGCTTTGCCCAAATAAGGATTGTACGGGAACAGACATCGACGGTGACCAAGCAGGGGTGACATCACGTCTCTAGCGAGGCGCACCGCCCCCCCGTGGCGTTTCACGCCGATGAGGTAATGCTTAGTGGTGACGTCAGAGAGCGGGGTCAGAGTTCAAGTTTGCGTCCAGAGGCCGTCCATAAATGACGTCACGCGATTTTGGACGATTTTTTATCCCCCCTCCCCCCCTCGTCACACGGCGTCACAAAAAGTCAGACCCCCCTCAATATGACGTCACAAAGCTCTACCCCCCCCCTTCAAAAAAACACGCTTCAAATCGCTTAAACTATTGTCATTGTAGTGCGTATTTAATGTGGCGCTGCACTCTGATGTTGTAGAGAAAAACATTTATTCAAAAGGAGACCAGGGGGGTGGGGGTTGAGAAATGTGACGTCACATCAAAATGCGCAACTTTAAATACATATAGACAACACGTTCTACTTAATTAAATAGACTTTTTAATAAATGTTTTCTCCTACAACATCAGAATGCAGCGCCACATTAAATACGCACTACAATGACAATAGTTTAAAGCAATTTGAAGCGTGTTATATTTTATTTGGGGGGCAGAGCTGTGTGACGTCATATTTGAGGGGGTTTGACTTTTTGTGACGCCGTGTGACGCGGGGGGGGTCAAAAATCGTCCAAAATCGCGTGACCTCATTTATGGACGGCCCCCATAACCAGTGGAGATGATTTTTTTAACCGGTCCTGAGCCGCCCCTACATCGACTCAGCCTCAAATGCGTACCCGGTGCGGTGTGCGAATATCGCCACCCGCTAACAGCACTTGCCCCAATAGTCTGTGAAGGCTATACCGGGGGGGATCTTTGTCTTTGTATGTACACACACAACACGTGGCCGATTACACAGATTAAAGGTCTCGACACACGTTGCCGTGAAAGTTCACAAATTCACGTGTCTGGTTTATTGTGTTTGGTTACAATAATTCAAAACTCGTAAATTACAGGGCGTTTCAGAAGGGTGGACCGCATCTGCTTTGAAATTGGGTGTTATGTCATTTCTGTACGATTCCAATCATTTTCGATTTAAAGTTTTCGTGACTGCAGGGATCATCTTCTTGGTCTTTCGGTAAAGTCACGTAAAAGGAAATAATAAAACAATAAATAAATAAAACATACTAAAATAAAATTCTCACGTTTCGGCCAAAACGCAAGCAGGTCTGTCACCTGAGGACGGCTGCTTGCGTTGTGGCCGAAACGTCGTGAAAATTATTTTAAAAAAATTATTTTTATTATTTCCCTTCTACGTGACTTTACCGAAAGAACCAAGAAGATGATTCCAATCATTTTTACACGCTTCTATTTAACTCACTTCGTCTGTTGTATCCTCAAAAACGAAATCTTCTAACTCAAATTTTACACACTTCCCAATGTGCTATCGACTGCAAACTTGGTATAGCGATGTCATATTGATGACAACACGATATTATATCATACAAAATCCAAAACATAGATTTTTTTACATTTAACACGCTTTTATTTAACTTACTGTATGTGTTGTATCCAAAAATCTTGTAACTCAATTTCAACCGTATTCCCAAGTGTATCGATGCAAAATTCGTATAGGTGTGTCATACTGATGACAATACCATATTCTATCATTAAAAATAAATAATATTTTTAACAATCTTTTTTACGGCTCTAATTGTCCACGCTCAACTGACGTTGCCTGTAAATCACCACGGTCCCTTACGTCACGGCAAGCCTGGGGAGCCACGCCCAGGGCGGGGGCATGTGGAAGAGGGAGCGATGAGAGAAGGGGGCAGGGGCAGCTCGGACAGTACATTTCATTAAAGCGTGTTTTAAAAAAAGTATTTTAAAATATTTAATTATTAACTGTCTGTTGTCGTTTTTGTCGTATCCTCAAATCTTGTAACTCAATTTTAACCAACTTCCCAATGTGGTATCGACTGCAAACTTGGTATACTTATGTCATACTGATGACAATACTATATTCTATCATTAAAAAATATATTTTTAAACATTCTTTTTTATGTTATGTTTCGGTCTAATTGTCCCACAGTCAACTGACGTTGGCTATAATGGCCACTGTCCCTTACGTATGAAGCTCGGGCCACTTCCTGGAGTCGTGAGTTCTGCCATTACTAGTACATTCTAAAGCAGTATAAAAACGTGTTTTTTATTATTTATATAAAATCGCCAAATTTGCGGAGCTTCGCTGCAAGTACAGGGAGAGACGAGAGGTGAGGCAGCGACGCGCTCAGCCTCCCCTCAGACACTGGATGGACCGCGGGCAGTAAGGGCTTGCCTGTTACTATCTCAGCATGTCACCAATGGAATGTTTGTAGACCCCTTCATTGCATGTCCTCGCCTTCCATAGTCCAGTAACTGAGTTCAAGTACAGTAGAACCTCTGGTCACGACCATAATTCGTTCCATAACTTTGGTCGCAACCCCGATTTGGTCGTGACTCAAACCTAATTTCCCCATTGGATTGTATGTAATACGATTAATCCATTCCAGACTCCTACGAACTGTATATAAAGTTTTTAAAAATTTTTAAGGACAAAAATAGTTAATTATGCCATAGAATTCAGTGTAATAGTAAACTAAATGTAAAAACATTGCATAACACTGAGAAAACCTTGAACAGAGAAAACTGACAAGGTTTAGAATTGTTCAACAAGATTACTGTTTCGTCTGCTACATCAGTCGGTCGATTCTGAGAAGAGCATATTCGTATGAGCAATTTATGTTTCTATTGAAAGTTAACAGTAATATTTGGTACAGTATTGTTTTTGGAAGCATTCACCGTAATATCGTATAACGTTTACTTCACCGCATCATCGTATTAATGATGCGAGAAGAATTAACGGGTTTATGTTAGCGATTGACGTACTCAGCGCTTTCGCTCTCTAAACTATGGCTTGAATGAGGAAGGAGGGGTATGACTACACTACAAAATGTATACATATCTACTAGGAATTTTATATTACAAAAGATTATATACATAACTGTTACGCTTTGTGTAATTCAACAACAAAAATGGCGCGGAAGGAGAAATCGGCCGCGGCCCTGTTTGATCTCCACCCGAGTATGTGTTCGTGACCAGATTAAAAAATGTTGTAAATGTTTTGGTCGAAACCCAATTTGGTCGTGGTCAGAGCATTCGGACCAGAGGTTCTACTGTATGTGCATAAAGATACGTAGGCTCGCTGGTCTCGTCATGAAACTGCAATGAAAAAGCACCAGGGAGGCAGCTATCACATCTGCCTCACTGAGGGGGGGGGGTGTCAGACACCACCTGGTGAGGCCACGCCCCCCAGTGCCTCCCAGCCACTGACCCTCACGCCATGTCACTGCTCCCATCCATCGCGTTCATGTTAATTACGAGGCTCACAGAAGCAAGACTAAGGCCTCCCATAGGCTCAGTGTGAATCCGAGGCTCACAAGACCAGATAAGGCTCCCATAGGGTTCACAGTGGTAAACACCGAGCTCCTGTGAGATATCTACCCAACCAACAGATCCACCAAGACTGGCCGCTCTTACCCTGCAGGTTGAACCTAAGATTTCAATGTTCTACTTCACGTTATTTTCATTAAAGGCCTGTGACAAAGGTGCATCTATTGGAAGCGACATCGTCTCAAGCTTACACATCTACCGGGTCTCCATTTGACTTTATATTGTCTAGGAAGTCCACCCACACCTCCACTTCCACAAACTGCTGTGAGTTGCCTCGCTCTGCCTTACAGTCAGAATTCCCCTCTTGCTTCACGTTGCCTCACCGATGTGAAGGTCCCATTCTGGAGTCGAATTTTCATCTTCACATTTTACCTTCACTTCTTCGCTCTTCAACGTCACCTCTTCACATTTCACAATCACCTCTTCAAATTCCGCCTTGATACCTTTTAAAGTGCCCAAACTGGGATTTTCTTCCGGTACTTGTTTCATGAGGGATGGGCTCCTTACGGCACTTTGACTTTCACAAGCTGATTTCAGACTCCACTCCTTGTGGATCTTCTGATGCTTCTGTGTTCTCTGGTGTTCTTGAAGATGTTGTGAACGTGCAAACGCCTTCCCGCACAGAGTGCACCTGAAGGGTTTCTCTCCTGTGTGTGTTCTCTGGTGTCTTGCAAGAACAGATGAGTATGAAAATGCCTTCCCACACACACTGCACTTGAAGGGTTTCTCTCCTGTGTGTGTTCTCTGGTGTTTTGCAAGATCACTTGACTCTGAAAATGCCTTCCCACACACACTGCACTTGAAGGGTTTCTCTCCTGTGTGTGTTCCCTGGTGTTTTGCAAGATCAACTTGACTCTGAAAATGCCTTCCCACACACACTGCACTTGAAGGGTTTCTCTCCTGTGTGTGTTCTCTGGTGTCGTGCAAGATGTTGTAACTGTGAAAATGCCTTCCCACACACACTGCACTTGAAGGGTTTCTCTCCGGTGTGTGTTCTCTGGTGTTGTGCAATTTGTTGCAACTGTAAAAATGCCTTCCCACACACACTGCACTTGAAGGTTTCTCTCCTGTGTGTGTTCTCCGGTGTGTTGCAAGATTTGAGGACTGTGAAAATGCCTTCCCACACACTCTGCACTTGAAGGGTTTCTCTCCTGTGTGTGTTCTCTGGTGTTTGCAAGATGATGACTGTGAAAATGCCTTCCACACACACTGCACTTGAAGGGTTTCTCTCCTGTGTGTGTTCTCTGGTGTTTGCGACAATGATGTGAAAATGCCTTCCCACACACACTGCACTTGAAGGGTTTCACTCCTGTGTGTGTTCTCTGGTGTGTGCAAGATGTTGTGACTGTAAAATGCCTTCTCACACACACTGCACTTGAAGGGTTTCTCTCCTGTGTGTGTTCTCTGGTGTTTGCAAGATCATATGACTGTGAAAATGCCTTCCCACACAGAGTGCACTTGAAGGGTTTCTCTCCTGTGTGTGTTCTCTGGTGTATTGCAAGATGTTGTGACCGTAAAAATGCCTTCCCACACACACTGCACTTGAAGGGTTTCTCTCCTGTGTGTGTTCTCTGGTGTCGTGCAAGATATTGTGACTGTGAAAATGCCTTCCCACACACACTGCACTTGAAGGATTTCTCTCCTGTGTGTGTTCTCTTGTGTTTTGCAAGATTGATGATCTGTGAAAATGCCTTCCCACACACAATGCACTTGAAGGGTTTTCTCTCCCGTGTGTT
>NW_024705147.1:0-68058 GCF_018977255.1 Callorhinchus milii
ACAGTCCGAAGATGTAGCGCTCATATAAACGGATGAGGTCGGTCCTTCCCCGCGTTGAATACATCCGGGACGATCATGAGATGGGGCTCCAGATAAAAGTCCATGTGTGAAACGTGCTTGCGTATTGGTGTGCAGGTCTCTCACAGGCCCACAGGGCTACAATAGTGGAGGGTGGCGTGTGAATATTTTAGGTAGGGCATCTGGCATGCCACCTCGGCGACATAGGTTAGTGGCAGCTGGTTCCAACAGTCATTAAGAGCCAATTTCTAATTGAAGAATAGTATCATTGGGCAGCGGTTGACACCGTTGCCCTACAGCGAGACGGACCAGACACAAATCTGGCGAGGGAATGGGCGATTTGGTGGGAGAACTGTGCTACCTGTCTCCGCCCTATCGACACCGGGGAAGTTGCTTTTAACTGTCTACACTAAAAGATTAGCTGGATAAAGTGATATAGTGACATGTAAAAATCGCGCCGGCTCCCTAGACACGGTGGCCGAAGCATTGACGTTCGGTTATGCCCATTACCGGTCTTTTAGAGAACGAAATTGAGATAATTTACCTCCTTGAACGACCATGGCAGATGACTCGTAGACGACCGAGCGTTTTGGTGGTTCATACCACGCTACGTTGGACTTTCCACGAAAGATCTCTGCTTTCCCAAGAGTGTGCTAACAAGCCAAGCAATTGACGCTATCACGAGATCATAGCATGAAGTATAACGACCGAAGCAACGCGATTTCCGATTGAACAGTTTATAATACGTACATCACACGGGACCTATCTTAAGGCCAGTTTGGTGTATGCTTACAGTCGTATCCTTACTCACATTCCAGCGACGTCCAGGTTCCATCCTCTTCATGCTTGTGTCCCGAATTAGAAGAAGGGAGCAACAAGCCTACCGCACATGGATTGGATGGCTTTAGCAGAGGGGGAAACCCTCCTGCAGTTTCTAAAATGTTACACTAAAAAGAAGTCCGAGTACATTTGCCTTCTGCTGGCCACCGGCACGCTCTAAAAAATTTCCTTAAATCTCGCCTTACGGCGGGAGGGCATTACGCCTCCATGATACATGAGGTTGGTGCTGTCTCTGGGTAGACGGCATACCCTCTCTACGCATCAAACCTCAACCGACACCAAAAATCGTCTGCTTCGGCGAGGTTTCCACGGTGATAGGAGTAATCATCTGTATCAGCACGGGTAATTGAGTAATCTGCAGTTGAAGTTTACTCGGAGCGTAAACACTGGTAAGCCTTACATGTGCATCAACACGCAGCGATCTAGAACCAATGGTCGTGGTTTCAGCGGAAATTGAAATACAGACTTGAGTGCCTTAGAAGCCTAACAGGATCTGAATAGTGGAAGGGTGCTGCAGAATATTAAAGCATTCAAGCACGAGTCTCTCGCAACAGGATACGGCGCAACAAGGGGCAGAACGGGATGAGCCGTGGACCCTTTGCATCCAAAGACTATTCGAAGCGAAGAGCTCCAGTTCCTCGGGGCTGCCCGATGGCGGTGAGACCATGCGCCACCCACATTCTGCACGGCTGTTGTACAAGTGTGGTACTCCCCTGGAAATTAATGAACAGCTATAGCCTGGGCTCGTAAACTCATAGTTGATCGTTCAGGTCTACCTTCCCAAGTGTAGACTGTCTTCATCGACCATAGGGGTTACAATCGCGGCGGGAGGGCCAGCAGAATTACCCTAAAGTCAGATTTTTACGGCACGTCCAAGGCTTACTGGACTGCTCCCGCCTTACGGAATGGCGCTAACGACGGGCATAAAGATCTATCCGAGAGAGGTACGACTCCTTTTGTACTCAAAAGTGTATGCGTTGTAAGACATCTGAGGCGTGATGAATTATTTTACCTCATGAGGAAATGTAGAGCTGTCCAACCCTTAAATTCCCACCACCAAACGTACGGCCTCACGCGGGTGACACCAAGAGGAATTAAAAGAGGGCTACCGCCGTTTCGTGTAATCTGAGGCCGAGATTTATAGTACATAGACCGCACAACCGCCCTATCGGGATTGAATATGAGGGCTGATTGCTAAGCCTACAAGCGACTAGCACGTCCAAGGTCGAAGAGCGTAGCATAACGTTGGTTCCTATATGAGAAATAAGGCGCCTTTTGCAAGGAATTATTTGAATCCGGTGCGTCTCCATCGCGGTATCCTGAAGTAGCAACATGCCGCTGGATGCTAAGATCTCGAGTTTGTTTCGAAGCCTCATGGTTTAAGGTGTATGGCCAATGCTCCGTCAGTTTGCGGGCACGAGAGAGACAAAGCTTAGGCGAAGCACTGAGCACATCCGTGCCTCTCGCTGATGTGACAGCCTCTTGAAAATTAATCGAGGTAGTTAGAGGAGTGGAACATGAGCTGCGTCATCATACGACTTACTCCACCCTCAACGTTCTGGTGGAGCGTTTATATAGTGAAAACTGTCCAAATTTGGAGATAAATCCGCCAGGATGAATATTCCATCATTGGCAGCCTTATGGATCTACATCGTCACGACAGGGTGACCTTGCCGGCGCTGTGCGGGATGCTACGGCATTTTTAAAAACCCGGGTTATCCGATATATTGTGCGAAGCTCCTCGGCAATATGAGTACATGTTGGTCGAAGAGCGGACTGGGCGCACGAACGCATTCTTCCTACCAGTCTAGCCTCTATTCAGGATAAGTTTCAGTACGCTTCTTTGGTTCAGTCTGTCGATTTGGTGCCGGTAAGAGGTCAGTAAGTGTAGAATTCCTATTCTCTCGAACGATATTAATTCTTTGCTATAGAAGCATGCCCCTAAGTCTACTGGTTCAGACAAGCCCTGAGGCTTCAGAGTACCCTTCACCACTGAAAGTTGAACCACATCCGAGTTAGCGGTGGCGAATAAGCCTGTTTTAGCTACGCGAAGTTGGTGTTGCAAACCTAGAATAGCTGATCATGTTGGTCAGCGCTACCGCTGAGTAAGTTCGGCGGCATAATAGCCTAAATAATCTGCTTCCGCTACTGCGTGCGCAACCGAAAACCATTTCCCAGTGTGATGGGATATTATAGGGCAATACAAACCACCATGAACAAGCATTGAGCTCATATGTTCGAACGCTACCACATCCCCATGTCAAAATTACCGAATGCCGCCCGTTGACTTCGCATGCAGACCGATCTAGGCACTGCGACTTAAAAGCATTAACTAGTGGGAACTACTCCAACTCAAGCAATGACCGTATGCACGCCAAACTGTTTTAAGTTAGTTATAGGTGTTCTTGCTCCATAACCTTAGCACAAAGCCACATGACTATAGAAATAAAGGTGTCGTCCCATGCTCCTTAAATGTTGTCTAACAGACCCCATGGGATCCTTTGTACTACGGTTCGGTAGACAATCATCGTCACATATTCTCGAACACAGGACATTCATTATCGGGAACCTTTCTTTGGACCCTCGCATGGGCCTGCTATAGATCTCGGGAGGTACACTAGAGCGTTCCACTCCGACAATACCCATTGTGCCGTTGTAAAAATTGTATAATGTTTATCCACTTTCGATGGACATTATCCGCTGGTAAGGGGCTCAGGATAAATGTCGGATACCGAAGCTTTAAAGAAATACTGAGATCAGCGATAATCATCCGCGAGAACACCGGCCCATGTTGTGTGTCGCCGAAGATCTGGAATCGCGGTGTCCTTAAGTCGTAGGAAATACGGGCACGGCTCCCCGGCGTCAGCCTATCATGATTTCAAAAACCACCCTATACTAGAACAATATAGAATACAACATCACCTACGCAAGTGGCGGCTTGACGCTTGCGAGTTCATCTTTGCTGTACAGCCGGGCATCGATTGAAACTTGGTGACTCTGATGGGGTACTCTAACATAGCTGGAATGTGACCTTTCGGCGCAAAGCGTAAAGGTGCCTCAAGAGCAGCCCATCCCGAGGCCAGCGCTCTGGTATGACGTAGCCACAATATGCGCGGCGCCCTGACGAAGGGACTTGTCCACCTACTTTATCACAAGCAACAAACTGATGCACTATACACGCCGACTACGATAGCCAAGAAATGGTGCCCTTGGCATTGGGCACACTTTCTTTAGTAGGGTGGGCAAGTAATAGAATTGAAGTTCACGTTCACCCTAATTACCCCGATACCTATATATACAAGCCTTCACTGCGGTCTAGCCACACTGGCGGAGTAAAGGTGATTGATCGGGTCTGTAGGCGCTGGAATTGCATACAAGGCTATTCATGATTCTTGACTGGTTCACGCCCATTGCATTCGGTGGCCGCTACAGGTACTTCCTCGGAGAGTCGCTCCGAATTGTGGCTACTACAAACATAAATGACATCGTACATTATGCGGCACCCCACCAACGCTAGCGTAATGAAGGTCAAGAAGCTGAGAAATATTCCGTAGCCTTGGGCCTTTCCGGGGTTATGACGCCGGGCCGCACACCTGATGGCAATTGGCATCCAGCTTAAACTTTCACGGCCCGTCGAACTTGACAAAACTCGGAATAGGCGCGCCAAGCTTGACGTAAGGCGATAGCTTGTTCTTCGCGAGCATCGTAGTCAATATTCCACACGGTCGCACCCAGAAAATATATCGTATAGTTTGCGGGGATGAGACACAATCAGGCCTGGGATTGAATAAGGGCGTATTTCACGGATGCACAGGCTACAGGTCCTATTTGTTAGCTAGGCACGTACCTTAACAGTATAGGCCCGTTACCCATCGCATTAGCTCGGTCTGATTAGATAATATGCATCATTTCCTTGGGTCGGATCTATCCTTGTGAGTCCGTCGAGGCCGAGTTCACATCTACGATACTAAGGGTAGCGTGATCGCCGGCCTTCCTCGCTGACTTCGCGCGTCGGACTTATGAAAAAAGCTACTTTTCGCTTAGTTCCTTCGATGTACCTATCAGGACTGGGCGGTTAGCGGGTCATCGCCAACTCTACTAGGCTCGGTTTGGGTAGTACGTTAGCTCGCGAAGCGTTTTTTCTGGGGGTTGATGGAGCTACCATTACCGGAGACTGTTATCGTCGCACTCGGATTCCCAGGGCAATATTTCGTGATCCGATGTATGTGAAATGTCATGGGGCCGCTCGGTAGATGGATACGCCTCCGAACGACTCTAGAGAAAGAATCGGGCCAGAACCCCAATGAGCTGTATCGAAGTCTTATTTATGCTGTGTATACCGAGTTTTGAGCTAGCATCTACAATGATCTCTCGCTACGAATGAACGTGACGTCCTTAATATTGAGAAGAGACCCAGGTCGCAACCATAGCTGCTAAACCTCCACGGCATGGAATATGAGCTATAGGGGCACCAATTGTGTTCGGTCTGTATTTAGGCTACTCAAGCCTTTTTTCTTCGTTGACAATTATCCGGAAGACACTGACCGCTCCTACTATGCAGCTAGAAGATTTATGGCGATAAGTCGGAAGACTCACTGAGATGCAATGGGCTCTGGTAATCACGGTATCGATGGTCCCTGTTGATGAGGCTTTCTTGACCCCATAGTACACGATTCCTTATTAGTTTTGAAGTTGAGACCTCTTTTCTCGACTCCGCGCGTCAAAAGTAATGTACTTGGCGTGCACCCGGGCAGAGAAGTTGGTGACGGATCTATCTAGCGACGATCGGATCTCCGTATATAGCATTAGAACCAGAGCGAAATGTGCAGATCGGTATAGCGCATGGCCTAAATATTGAAAGTGTGCCCAGCATGCTTGTCCGGTGGGTGCCAGCGATGACACGACCTTGGGTGAGACAAGATACAAAAGGTTCGACGGTTAAGTGCGGTACCTTCAACAACGGAATACCCCTGCACTTACAGGTAGCGATGGTAGTACAAAAGTTTAGGGTTAAAGTGCCCTTGGGAATTGATCTGGTTTTTAAGGGCTGGGCGTCCTACAGTCGAGTTACCGGCGGGTTTAAGGAGGCCCCAAACTTGGGAATCACGTCGGAGCGAGAAGTGGCCACGCGCCGGTGGCTCTTTGTACTCGGTCACAAATTGTGTCACTAGACCGTGTATTGATGAGAGAAGCGCAGCGCCCGGCCGCGGATATGGGCTGGTCCTATGAGAATAAGTCGAGCTTCTGCCCAGGGTCGTTTCCGGGTAGAAGATCGAGTGCCACCACAGAGGTTACTGGGTGCCGCAGACTATCCATTGATAGCATAATCATATAGGTCATGTCGCCATCAAGACTTATACTAACCGACTCACTACAGACCTCTGATTTTCAAAGCAAATGAACGATTTACCGGAGTTGATAGATGCCTTGCCACCCGTAACTCCAGAAAGTGTACAAGATGAGTCCGATTGAGCGCACTCTACTGAATGCGGTACTCATAGAAGCGTTTCGGTATACTCTCGCATCGCACTCTAATGAATATACTACTGGAGCTCGTTCCTCTTCGAGGGGTGTCTAGACAATAACCATCGCGTAATGTGGGAAACTACCAGGAGCCCTACTCAGTACCAAATTGCTGAGGACCCGCAGTACTGCGCTGCCTTCGATCACCACTACATCCAATCGTGCTTTAGGCGTAGGGGGGCTGTGGTGTTGGAGAGGCAGTTAAGTTCTACAGAAAAGGAAAGGATTCGGGGGTCCATTGAGGGCGCACAGGATTTTGGACAATTGGCAGCTTGAGCTATTCTGGATGGGCAGGACGTCCCCAGTAGGGATTGGGCGTATCCGGCATCCATTGGTGGTGGTATGCCGTATCGTGTAGGTTTTATACACACGGTCAGATGACTGGAGTTCTATGGTGAATTCAGTTCAACTAAGTTCGACATACTTGGAGATTGTGGGGGGCATGCTTGATCTTGTCAAGGCATTCATTCTTTTCATGACATAAACCGGGTGAGTTGGATCCTATGCTAGTGATGCAGCACAGGCAGTGTGGGGTGACCGCCAGTGGACCCTATACGACGGCATCCCTCAGGAACAAGTCCAACCGTTTTATCCAAGTTACCCGGCACAGTCGTAATTTAGCCTTTACTTAATCCGAAAGTTAAAGCGTGGGGCCCATCTTTGATGTAATAGATACAAAGCGTGGAAGACATGAAACGAGTCTTAAATGTGATCTGAAGAATACCTACTGATAGAACTCGATTTATCCCTGCCCCTGTAGATTGCGCAGCTGGCGGCCAGAGCCTACTCTTTCGCCAACCAATGGCTGGTTTGAAAACTATACCGAACCGTATGATACCTCCGAATTAGTTAAGGTGCACAATGCCTCGCATTGGGCCACTAGATTACGGCACCGGGCATTCCAATGTGCGGTAGAGCATTCCCCGGCTTCCATTTCCATTATACTTGGGCAAGCGTTTAGAGCGAATTGTTACAAGCGACTGGGTGAGTGCTTCGGACTGACGTTGACAGGCCAAATCGGTGGAACCAATGACCATTGTAGGGGACACATTCAATTGACCGTCCCCGCACCCTAGTGAACTGCTTGACGCCGCGAACTCAAGTCGATCGCCGCGACTTGTCTGAGCAAGGCATGTGCTGTCTCCAGGGTGAACGAATCGACAATTTTTACTGGCTTCGCTCCAGTATGTGTGTGCCAACGCTCTTAACTTGACGTAAGTTAGCCCTTGCCGGTCAGAATGTGTAGCTCATGGGCGATGAGCGTAGTAAGTAGAATAACACTCCGAAAACGGAACTGACGCAGAGTATAACTTAATGGAAGGGCTTACAAAGAAAGGTTCGTCAGGTAGTTGTAAAACCACTGGGATTGACGTAAATCAGAAATTTGCCCGCAGAATATTAATCCAGCGGGCCACAGCGTACAAGTACCCACTAACGAGTAACGTATGTATTGCGTTCCGGTATGAATCAACACATTAAGACGGTAGTATAATCGGCGAATCGGGCCCCAACTTCTGGTGATGTATATGTTAACGGTTCCTAAGCCTTGAGACTCTGGGTAAAGCTATCTTAATGAATACACCATTAGGTTGGGTCTCAAGGGGGTGTAATGTGTGACACTAAAGCACTGACGTAACGAGCCAGAGGAAGGGAATGAAAATTTAAGGACGAGTACACGTGGTCATGCCGTTTATTGCAGTATTCTCTGTTCGCTCCGTGTTATCTCGTAAGACATACAGCAGGACCCAACTTGTGATGCTAAGGAACAGCTACTACCTACGGACAACGCGTCCAGGTCTAAACTCAAGAGGTAGGCTGTGGATGCTACCGATTTGTTCCGTCCGCAACCCCCTAGGCAACTTGGCTGACAAATGCGATAAGCCATGAATAAACACCCAAGGTATTATCCTTTCGGGAGGCTCATGGTTGTACTCAATATTAGAAGGTCGGAGGATCTAGTTTAAAAGACGTCGAAGAGGCGTACGACATACAGTGGGTGGCTTTGCAACATGCTCGGAATCTACCAAGGGGATGGTGATAGATCCGTCGAAGTGCCCCTAGTGGGGCTCATTTAGGTCGACTCTTGATACCGATGGTGCGAGCCTTCTACATCCCACAGAATAATGAGTACGAGGCAAACTTAGCGCAATCCGTCCCGGGATGCTACAGTAGTAGAACTTCAGATACGTATTCCCGCACAATGAGCCATGTCGCGGGTGCTCTAAACTCTTCATCGCGAAAGTCTTGCCCTACGTGTCCGCGAAGTCCGCGACGTACGGTGAGAGGAAAGGGGGGATGGGACATTCAGCGACCTATAGTAGGGGTGGTATTGTATCCCGGTTTAAACGGACCGCTCGAAGACGAACAGCGTTGCACCTGGTAGCACCATTAGACTCGAATGACGTTTCGGGACAAGAGAGGACGTCAAGACTTTTACTACTGGGGCAAAGGAGCGGTTTCCGCAAACAGTATGTATACCTTCCCGCGGCCAGCGGTGTTGTCCCGTTAGATTTGCATATTTGACCCCTTCGTTCAGGGTATTGGAAACGCGCCGAGGCATATGCTCCACGCCGTGCCCGTAGAGCGGTACGCGAGCGTGACATGATTGGGATTGCCTCGTTAGAAGCCACCCGTGATTATATTACCCTTACCCAAGGCATATAATATTCACCGGATCGGCGTCACCCTGATCAGACGTTATGTATAGAAATGTCAAACTTGCGTCCTTACCATGAGACATTTATGAGAGCAAACCACTGGACATCCCCCACCCTTTTACTCGCTTGTGGAGTGCTTCCGCGGGCTTCTGTTCGAGATTCCGATATCTCGGACCGAACCATAAGCCTTAACAGGTGCCTTCACCCGGGGAGCGCGCATATGGAGATGCTACGGCTTTCGAATGTTGTCTGAGCCAGGTGATGGTGGCAGCTCCTTAGCTGCCCGATCGAGGGCGCTAAATGTGCGACATGTTTAGGCCTGAGCTCGATGTGCAGCTGATACACGGTCTCACAACGTACTATAACGATGATTGGGAACGTTAAGGTCGGATCAGGCACCACGATACTTCGGCAGCATCCGAGTGTGAGGGCGTACTAATGCTAAATGTAGGTACGTAAGCGATTTCGATGCGCGGTGATCGATCCTTAAGGATACTTATGCCGATGCTAGGCGGATCATACTCGGAAGCCCAGGTTGTGACCCGGCACTAACCCACCAAATACGGACGCTGAGTGTGGCCCTGTCGAATAGAACTTGCCTCTTTTGCGGCGACTCCTAGAAGTAATGTATCGAAAGGCAAGAACCTAGTGTTAGTAGAAAGGATCAGAAGGCAAAAACCAGGCGACGAGTTGCTCGGTGCGTAACGGTACCTAAAAAGGGAAAAGGTACTATGTGGGAAATTCTGATACTGCCATAGCAGTCATTGACAGATTTTATGGCGCTTGGCTTGACAACAGATGCTGCTAGCCACGGGACCCCCATCGCAACAGGCGGGTAGAACCCACGCGGTAAAACTAGTTAAGGCCTAGATTCATAGTGTTAATTGGCGAGAACCCGGAACTCCTAGTGGGATGTCCAGCCACCGGTTCATAGATTTTGCCCTCAGATGGGAGTTGGGATACGCACTGCTCTTTTCGAGATCCTAAGGGGGCCGCGTCTCCCATACGTAACCGAAGTAATGGAAAGATACGTTTTACACGGAAGGTGTAGTCGAAAATCCATCACGCCGACCATCGATTTGACACTCATATCAGGACACGCGAAGGCCCCATGAGTTAGTTAACAGTCGTTATGGTCCGCCTTAGCAGGCGAGACTAGAATCCATCGCACCGAACTAAGGTTGTCTCCGATAACGAGCGTTCGGTTCTAGCCAAGCTCATACTAGCGTTATATAATGCCATGGTGGAGGGTCAAGTAGCGAGTAGCTGTGGGAGGAGTCCCGCACACGGGAAATTGCTTACAAGCCGCTCAGATAAATCCCTAGCCTCATCTTAAACCTTTACGTCGACGCGATTATCGGGTGACTTGTGTTCTAAGCGGCCTCGCTTAAGGCGAACCGGAGGCCATAAAAAGAGCGGCGGCATAGTAGGCCAGGACTGCATCCTACCCGGTGCAGGTAACTCTCGCCCCGAAACCACTTAGTTACATGGGTCGTAGCAGCTTCGGTGCGGATGATGGGCAGCAGTTGGCACGAAACCCGCACTTATAATGGTGGAAGCAACGAGCACGGGTAGTTGCTGAAACCACATTCGCAGAGTGATGGATGAACGTTAGTCCTGTCGGGCGGCGAGGACAGGCGATTCCTAATCCAGGACCCGCCAATCCAAGGGAAATGCGAGCAAGATCAGGCGGGCCGATCTGAACACCAATACCCAACTCTCACATTGAGTCAACGAAGTCAGTACCAATAAACGGGTCATCTTGTTGAACCCTCTTTAGACCATATACCCGGCGTACGGAACAGCCTTCATGCACGAGTCGGAGCTCTTTAGTAGCCGGATTAGCGATTACTATGGGGGATGGATCCCCTGATACGTAGGTCGAGACTTCTGGATAGGTGGACTCCTCTAGTCTTTCGTATTGGGACATCAATGTGCGGAATACATTCGGTGAGCTAGTTGTGTTGCTTTCAGAAGTTGCCAAGCCTCAGATCCGACGGGATAGGGTCAGGCTGAAAGGATTCACCAATCTCATTCCACCGCGCGTTTATGGCGATTTTCTAACCTTTCAGACTCTCCCCGTCACTGACCTAAATGCCCCAGACTCAAGCGGGCATGCGGTCTCATCCAAGGTATCTCGGAGAATGCTTTGCGTCCCAGTCGTTCAACGCGTAGTAAGAGTGAGAGTCATACAGTAGGGTCGGTGCACCCTCCATAGCTAATTGTCCTGATACACTAGTCACTAAAAGTGGCGTGGATGGAGTCTCACCTCCGCATTCCAAGGCCCTAGGCAGCTACACAGACCATACGACTATTAGTCAAGCTGCCGCTTGGTCCCTCAAGAGGCATGGCGGTGAAAGCAGAGAGAATTAGGATCCACTTTTAATTTGGGCTGCCTTTCAAGCTCGGCACTCTCTGCGCTGATAGGGGCCACCAGGATTTGGAGCGATCCCCAAGATCCCTCAGACGGCAAAAATGAGTTTCTTGCTGCTCATGAAGTGGTAATATGCTGCAGGGAACTGAGATCCAAACCGCGGGTACGCTCGGTAACAGGCTCACGTAGGTACAAAATGCTTGGCTTGGCAACAAAAACGCGCACAACTTCCTACTCTTCCTGCCCAATCGATCAGTGCTTCTCCCAGGCAGATCCCGGAGTTCACAATGCTAGCAAGTCAGTGCAACTCTACCAAGGGCTAGTCGGTCCCTGTCCACTATGGAATATTACTACAAGGTACCGGGGGGTTTTCCGGATTATCCTGACTAGCTGTGCAAAGAGAACGAAGGCACACTGGAAAACTTCTACCGTGCAACCCATACATATCCAGCCTATGTTCCGGATAGGTTGACATGGGTTGCGCGTATTTCGAGGCTGATCCAGCTCATCTTCTTCTGCTAATGACGTCGAAAAGAGAGCGGCGCTGCGGGTACCGGTTGCGTTTATACATTTTCCTACTCAATGTAGATAGGTACAGAGGCCGGACAGCAGCGACCATCACTCGATGGGTCTATTGTTGACCCCCATGCCGGTCTAATATTCAGGAAAAGAGAATCTGGCGACCCGCGATCCCGACCACCTTTTCTAGGGTCCGAGTGAAATGCCTCAGAGAGCAAGTAGGGCGGGACACGAAGGCGTGCGCCTCCGGCCGTGCTAAGGCCCACAGCAGCAGCCCGCCCCCGGAGTTCGGCAGAAATAACTTTCCAAACTGCATGCGCTCACGCTGTAAGTCAAGAATCTCTCTCGGGATCAGATAGTGATCAAATGTGGACGCTTTAAGCGATCATGACCTAATTGTCGGATGTAACTCCGGTCACCCGAGGTGGCGGGTCGGTGTCTTAATAATTTCCGTGCTTACTTAGAATATGACAGTGGTGGACTGTTCCCTGCCGCCCGTGGGAGCCAAAACGAAACTAGAACACCATACGTTGATCGTACGTCGAAGCTCGTTCGGTGACACCGCAACATTAATTGAGTAATTAGTCGAACGGCCTTGGTCCCGCATCCATGAACTGCTGTCCAACTCGTAAAGGGTGGCTTGAATCACTTCGCATTCTACTCAGTTCGCTAGGGAACACGTTTCTCGGGCATTATTGGGATAAAGCGAAAAGTTCAATTGTACTCTAGCTGTACAGGACCCTGCCCCTAACTTCACCCGATTGGGTCTAACGTCCCAAGAACCAACCATACGTTCATCCGTTCCCCATCACGTGCCTTATCAGACTGCTAGACTCAAGGAGTTTATGGAGGAGAAAGCGTCAGTCTTGATAGATTTTGTGACGTACTGAGCCGCTTGTTTCATAACCCGACCGATACATATCAGGGTGTTGGTTTACCTAAACTGTGGACCGCTAACATAAGTGATGGTAATCAGTAGATCATTAAACGCGTACTCGACTCGGCACTCATCTTATGGAGGTGGTACCTCCCAGATCATCGTACGTGGAAAAACTTGAAGTCTCCCTACTTATAGAGGGCTTCCTGATTATGGCCTCCTTGCCTTCCAGTGCCAGATGCTACCGTTGCTTCTACCAGCGTGTGTGCGTGGTTGCCATTAGCTCGTCGTTTTGCCCTGTCCTTGGCACGCTGCCGCTGCATGAAGTTTCCCGGGCTACTGGGGCTCTGCATAGTTCCGAGCAGAGGCTCTTCTGTTCAACTTCAGGAACTGTTCTGGGTGGCTGCTGCATACCGATTAGATTTCCATCATGGGAGCCGACGGGGACTAAGGTATTCCCGCCCAGATACGTGACAAATTGCTATTACTACGCCCCTACTCCATTCTCGTGGATGGTTCCCCTCTGATGTTAGATCAGTGTGATATGGTGCTCTGTGCCTAGAACATACCGAACACTAGGACTCAACCGGTACCGGACGAGACGGCTTTGAGCAGGCGTAGGCGCTCCCGAGCATTTGTGATGGCCAGGCTAGCAACAAGACAGTGACGGTGTCTAGCAGCTTCTTGTACCTGTCCAGCCCGCCCTGCATAATCCGGTTACGAGCAAACCGTGGGATTCTCACCCGGGAATGCGGACACGTGTTATTGTACCATTAGGTGTTTAAGTGGGGCGGGGGACGTGCAACAATTTGTATAGACTATCTGCAGCATTGAGACGCTAACACCCTGAGCGCCGGTCCACTGGGTTGGTACGTGAGGCCGGTCAGGCGATTTGTAACGGCCATTTAGGTCCTGCCTGCCTTGGACTGCCGCTAGTTGCCGGTAATGAAGCACGCTCTTGCCCTCTACGAAAAACGGACACTTTGCAGATGTGACAAGTAACTCACCATAACTGTGCATTTTTAGATTCTGTCTTAGTATTGCGGTTCACCTGACGAGTCCCCAGGGTAGTTTCTCTCAGGGTAGGATGTCACCATCACCGCCTTTCGGAGGTCTAGAGGATCGAGAGAAACGAGCAGCTCGAGTTCCAGACGGAATTGAAGCTAATTAACATGTAATCCCTTGTATAACTGGGATAAAGTCAGAAACGCGCTTAGGTTGCCGAGCCACTGAATGTCACGCACCGTGAAAGTCTCACCCAAAGGTCCTACCGTCTCTGAAACTGCAAGAGTCGGTGGCGCTTGGACAGGGACGAGATCCTTTTAGATTGTATCTCGCACCGGGTGTCTTAGGTAAAAAAAAGTACGTTTATGATATAAAATTCAACCGTAATATAATTGTGGATGATGCCCCACGCTGATCTATGCCCTTAGTGCTAGCCCCTCAATCTACATTCCTACTGTCCTCGCATTACAGCATACGAAAGTAGGAGTTCCGCCTGTCCCGGCGGGTGCTTGGTAGACGTGGAACCGCGGAGGGAAAAGCCCGCAAATAGTTGTGGTAGCGATATCTGTCAACTTTGTTGTATACCTCATTAAGATCCGTGTCAAGAAGGGGATAATACAAAGGACACTCGATTCCTTTTACCTAGTTATTAGAGAGCAAGCACCAAGCACAGTTTGGACGATATACTTAGCACCGACTACAGTATATGATACAAAATGTATGCCACCATAGAAGGCAGGACGGAAACTGATATCACACGAGGCTGACAGCTCATCGCCCCACAGGCGGGCAATTGGCATAAGGTAACAGATTTTTGTTTAGTAACGCAACACGTGTTGATAATTATGACCCTCCCCAAACTGTATATCCCCTCGAAGGGGAACTCACCACATAACGAACAGGACCGAGGCCATCAACATGTCCAGCCCTGGCCCAGCCACGACGACCTCTTGCCGGGCTTGGGGCTACTTATCTTGATTCACACGCTTCTCTCATAGGGGTAGCAAACGTCGTATTACTGACTGTACCATCCATCGCTCTAGTCTCCGTCTTATTCGTATCTGTTTAGCATCTTGTTGGTCCATTCTTATACCGTAGGTGGTTCCAGTTTGGCCATATGATCAGATTGAGTACTATCGGTCGTTGAAAGGACGTAATAGAACTTCCCTCGCAACCACCGTCCGCACTCAACAGTGTTGACAGCATTAGATCTCATCCGAGCACGTCCAGTACATCTATTGCTCCACTCGCCCGCTGCAAACTGTTCAAAACCACGAACATCCGATAATCCGTGCTGCCCTAGTTGACAGAGTTAGGGGAGTGCGTCAAGTCAAGTTAGCAGACCACTTGAAGACGTCAAGAAAGAGAGGGCCCGAAGTCTGGTATCGTGATCACTTTCACGAGTCTGAGGATTATTAAGTCGCTGACCTGCCTCGACCGCGGTAATGCTTGGAGTTTCTAGTACACAGATGCCGCTTTCGGTTTCGCACTCGTATAATTCCACAAACGTTAAGGATGCCGACCAATCTTACGAGTGCACTGCCATATACGGCTTGTCATAGGGGAGGCGATAGAGCCTTACTGTCTAGCAAGCTGAGTTCGCCCTCAGCACTTGCACCCGGCGGCTCTAGCAACCCCGGCGCCACTACGCGTTTCACCAGCTGCTTGTAATGATATGAATTTTATGGCGCAAACGACGTCCAGGCCTGAGAGCCGGTGTTTTGCAGATAGAAGGCACGCAAACTTCGCGACAGCAACTGTTCTTGACGTACCCAGATTCCTGAAGGGATGCCATATGACCATTTTCAGATGGGAACCCGTGGGATTTTTAGCAGTCAAAGAGCCCCACGAATGGCCATGATTGGACGATGAGTTTATTGCTGCACCGTATTGCGCACTGGGCCCATGACACGAACCAATCGTCCGCCGCCGCAAGATGACTTTGAAATGGCGTGATAACTTGGTTAAAGATTCCTGGAAGTCGTCCATTAAGTCACAAACGTTTCGATTTGCAGTGAGTTTGCACCGTCCAGGTCGTTTTAAGTTCTGACCAGTAATTGAACATGACGAATCGATTCCTACACTGTGGCCACATATTTCGTGGCGCCGGGTTGCCTCAAAGAAAGTTAAACTCGGGACTACACAAAAACGTGCACGCTGGGCCGCTAATTTATGTATCGTCACGGAATGTCGAGATGCAACCATTTATGACCTGGCCTCCGCGTTCGACAGAACTTATGAGTTCGTTGGATACACGACGAGTGGCCAGTCGAGCGGCACCGCTGGAGCACCATGAAGCCAGCAGACTAAACTACGCTTGAGAAGGCTTGAAATATGAGAATAGATCATTGAACTTACCTTAGATATTATTGCAGCATTTGCATTCGGCATCTACCGGGATGGTAATAGAGGTCATTGCAACCTCCTGGTTCACGAGTGCCCCGGGAACTAACGTTGGCATGCTCGATAGGGTAAAGACACTGATAAAGTACATAAGTCACGACGGTTTCATTATTCGAACACGGGGATGTGTTTTTACAGGATACTCTGCTGCCGGATCAATAGCCTCCACGCAGGGAGTGGTGAGTGGACCAACGCTAGTTCCACATGTTCCGTCAATTCTCATCGATTCGGAAAGTGCGACGGCGAGAAACTGAAGTTTCCTGGATTCGGATAGTGCTCAGTGCACGGCATATACTGAGAGTCACCAGGAGAGGCCAAATAACCTATCATATGGCGCGACCGTAGATGTTCTGGCAACTGATTGGACCGAGAAAGACCTGACTACTTCGGAGATTACTACATAACACTTTGCGGCATGTGTCGATTTATTTTTACTCGCCTTCCACCACACTGATGGGTCAAGAACATTGGTTTGTTTATCACCGGAATTCATTGGTAGTGGTTGCATAAGACCGCTATCCCCAGGTTAAGACTCAGGTTGCTTGTCGGGCCAAGGGGCCTGCCACGTCTCCGTAACTGGTTACAACTAGACGGGAAATGGCGACGAACTGAAAATACTGTTTACGGTTCGTATTCAAAAGGCAGAGTGCGCTGGGTGTCCGCGCCGGTACCAACAACGTATTCTGAGAGACATCAACGCCGCCTGTCCTCCGCTACGTAAGCCGTTTATCTGGTTCGGGTAACAGCAGTGTTGGCTACGAAAGATACTTCTGATTGCGGCGAGTTCATCCGTGTTATGTGCTGAATACTGTGTTCCATAGGTTTTTGAACCTTATGTCTCTATTAAAAAAGTCCGCAAGAGTTCGGATTGTACGCACAATAAACCTAGCCTTAATGACCTTTGTCCGGGGGCGGGAGAAACGCCACCATGAGCAAAACCATCTACATGGACGGCAGTAGCCCTGATGTTACTAACATATGTCAATGCGCGAACAAGCTCCAATGGTCCTCAGGATTAGTATCACTCCTGCCTTGATATTTAGCGGTCAGCCGTTTTCGGCACGTGACACACCAGTCCCACCGACCCCAACTTAATAGAAAAATGGGGTCTTCCCCTTAGGTGGCGTGTCGCGTGCCCCCCCGTGTGCTGTCTCCAGGTAACGAGATTACCTATAGCGTACCGATAGATGATCAAATTTTCCACAGTAATATTTGTGGACAGGGCGCGCGTGGTTATTACTATTAGGGCAATAGCAATATGGCATGCTCCGAGCCAGTAGGTCGCGTAACATTATATACTCGTCGACTGCTGTTAGTCAGCAAGCAGATATCTAACGCTGCTGTATTCCGCTTCACTAATTACGCTAGTAAATGGAGTGGGAATAACAGACCGCGGAGTTAGACGCTATAAGATCGTTGAGATTTATGAGTGAAGTCCTCCCTGGAAAAAGTCACAGCACAGTGAGGCCTGTAAGTTGACTATTCGCTAACCTAATATCCATAGGCGAACAACACTGACAACAAGGAACGGATCTGTAACACCCTCGGGCAGATTGAGGAATATAAGTCGGCGGGGATGGTCTGCTTCACAGTCGATATATTATATACTCAAGAAATTGTCGCACGAGAAACTGAGACACGGCTCGAGCTCCATCGGTACGATTCTACACAGGCGACTGACAAGAACCTTCACGGACCTGACGAACCATGCCACTCTAAGTCCGAGCTTATCGGTGTAGGGAGAAGACGAGCCATGGTTCTTCACTGAAGTAATTTCGCTCTGTCAAACTTGCCCCTGACTCTGGTATCAACTCCACCTCCGGATCCTTCACGCTGACCCCGTTACGTAGTTACGGTGCACATCGTCGCAAGGGACACTTTTCTGGTCGGCTAGCGAAGCTCGGTGGTCGCTCATTATATCCATAATAATATATTCTGGTCTGATTAGGCCGCTTTGCGTGGTCGACAGTCTGGAAGGATAGCAGCAATCTGTAGGACACACTGCTATTTCGTAGCTCCATGCTTCACAAGCGGAGCCAGGGTGCCGACCTGGACGCAGGGTTAGAGAGTAAGCGTATAAACAAGCATGACCAAGCCGCTACTGCTAATAAAAGATCGAGCAACCAACGTTACGATACGGTCCCGATAAAATATGGTGGTCCCTCGTGCTACTAAGGCTGCTGGCATCGGATACCCTAGCGGGGTAGTAGAAACATTTTCGCGACGGTTACTTATGTACACGTAAAATGGATTGCTGCTGTGGAATATGCATTCTAAGAACTCACTGTTGCAATAAGTTATAGGCAGTTACCTGAGATTGGCCCATGAGGATTTCAAGACTCCAGGGGCGGAGCACGCTTACGAATCGTGGCGTGGTAAGAGACACTACAAATATTCGTTGTCAGATATAAACAGGCCTAATTATGAGAACAAATCTTGTCCGCTCAGACACTGTGTGTTAGGTTTAGCGGTCTGAATTGGGGTCAGTGGGTATAACACTCTACTTATTACACTGTGCAAGCAAGATATCTTGAGAACGAGGCCGACGCAAGTGCCCCCTGGGCAATATTTCTGATTGAGGGGGTCCTCGTCACGTTTCGACCGTTCATTATGAATGCGTGTAGAAATTGAAGGTTCGACTTAAAAGCGCCCACAACATTAATGTCACGTGTAGTTGCCTCGTGTAGCATTGATGCAGTTAGCACTATGCACGATCCGATGGAGTCTTTTTTTACACTCGCGGGTAATAAATCGGATCTTTTTAACGGGTCGAGTGGCATTGTGAACCACGCCGAGGAAGAACCCGTCTTACCCAGCTAACTACGTAATTCCCCCGCGGCCCTTCAAGCAGGCCGTTTGTGGCGTCCGTCTCAACTGAGCTTTGCTTGCAAAAAGCTTGAATAGTGGATTGAAGGCTCGATATATCCCAGCCTGGCAAGGTCTCAAATTGATGCACGAAACGACTGGCCCAGGGTGGCAAACTAACAGAGGTCCTAAAAAATTTGTGATCACCGATGTTTCGGAACCAGGGCCTCTAAGTCGTCGATTGGAAATATAGTATGTCGGTGACGATTAATTGAGGGGGTCACAATAGTGCCAGAGGGGTACGCGATACTAAAGACCAAGTAGCATGTAGTAACGCATATCACTCCTCATGGAACCTACGAGGTTTACTAATAACATAGCCAAGAACCGAGACTAGAGAGATTTTAGACGTATATTAATAAACGAAAACGATGCCGAGGTAATATATGAGAGCATTGCTTAGACACAACCTGTAACAGGATCCCTCGCGCTAAGAATGGTAGTTCATTAGCCTGTTTGGTCGGATTAAAGAATTCACCCTCGGAACCGAATAAACACCTGAAAAATTGTGAATTGGGCGCGACAACTACGAAACCACTGCGTAGCCGCGGGGAAAGTGAGGCAACCGGCTACGGACCACAGGCGTCGAACCATCACGGTTCACTCCTCCTTCACGGTTGCTTGATACAATACTAACCTTTATTTATGCCGTATGGCGGCACGGAGGCCCTGTACGATTGATTCTGCACGCCTCATTCCGCACCAGCCATCCCTTGACGGCTTAAACCGGGTTCCCGCGCAACGTTTGCGTGGTACATGATTAAATGAAAGACCAGCAAGCTATCTAGATGGCAATGCACCATCAATGCTGTTTAATTGTCATAATGTCCAGCGACGCCGACACATCCTGATTCGCATGCTTCTAGAACGAATATGAAGTACCAGCGCTGTGTCAAGAAATAAATAGGGTTTGTATGAGGGACGGGCCGTAGCGATGCCGCTTCCGGTAGAACCCCTGGATGCAATTCAAGCGTTGTGTTCGGTTTGGAGGTGGGCTGAGTGAAGGATTAGGTTTCTGCGTAATCTATACGTTCGTCTTTGCCATTTACCAGCCGGAAATTTAGGACTTCCAGGATGGAGTGTGATCGAACATTTGTAGCGAACAGCACGTAGGTATTGGAGCCAGTAGCGCGAGGGTTCTAGGTGTAAAATTCTACCAGCGAAGAGACCTTTTGACCATCATAACTTTCTCTGAGTCCATCTCCGCAAAAGTACCTGGTACACTGTCGACAAAAATAAAGTTCAGCTGCAACAGTTAAAACTCGCACAGCAGAGATCTCCACACTAGTCCGCTACCAAACTGCAGAGAGGAGCATGCCGTTCTGGCGCATCATGTCGGGGAACTAACCTTGGGGCGGATTGGATTTTTACACGTTACGGTATCAAGAGCAATGGCAGCACCCCAGTGTCCGAGTCGACACAGCTAACACAATTTGATCAGAAAAACGACGATACCCATCTTGTCATTCCACCAAAGGGGACGCAATTTCGAAGTTTCGCGCTATTAGTTTAATGGGGGCGAGGTTTCGCTTCGATTAGTTCAACTACGGCCGCTAGGCTTACAGCTCTCATGCAACTTTAAAAAAATGAGTCATCGGCATGCCGATATCTGTCTTCGCGGCAGGGTAACGCTGGGTGTTCACCCGAGATTGATATCGGAGCTCCTACGGTAGAGCCCGGGAATGGGGGAGTTTGAGCTTCGGGCTTATTACCCATATGCGGGCGGCAAAACGTCATATGACGAATCACTAAGCTAGCTTTGATCAGTATCCAAAAGCATTCGGTAGTTCCAAAAGGAACCTGCCTCGCTTGTAACGTGCCTAGAGGCGAGGTTGAATGGTCTTCCCACTTACTTCAGTGTAGGATAAATTAGGAGTTAATTGGCCCACGCTCGAAACCTACTGTGCGTCTAAACAAGCTTCTAAAACGTCCCGTTGCTTCGCAGGCGCTCCCTCCCGAGTACCCTACCCCCTCCCGGAGCGAGGGCGGTGTGGGGAGGAGATAGAATATATGCTCTACCTGTGACGAGCTCTGGCGCCTTAACGTATAGGCCGTGATGCCCCCGTCGGGCACGTAAGAACAACCGGGGAATCTTTAGTAGCGGAGGCCAGATGTATGCGTCATATGTATTAATAGAGTGCCTGTCCGGGCTCCTTTACGAACAACTGCTAAATCAATTGACAGTACTTTAATCACAAATCCGGAATTAACTCACATACTAGGCTTAAAGCCTAGACAAGGCTCTCGGGGCTCGAGACATAAGATAGTCGTGTGCGGAAGGATGCCAAAGAGAGCGTCTTTTGGAAGGTGATGGTTAATTCGCCGCAAGGTCGTTGAGGTATCAAGGCTATTATTGGTGGTTGGCTCCCACACAACTTTTACTGAAAGACCATCCTCGACGTAGCCCACTCATTGTCCGAACAACTCGGCAGACATCTGTGACGTATATAGTTCTAGGCCTCCAGGCGGGCTGGCGACAAAATGAGTCATGATCATAACCATTATCCCACTCAAGTACATCGGTGACAGCTATGACGGTTATATTACTTCAGAAGGTTAGCGAGGACAATCCCGGACAGGCGTATTGGAATCTATCATGTAGGCCGTTTAGTGCCTTTTCTGCTTCAGAACGACACTTGAGCTAATCCTGGTCCCAACGTCCTGTCGAAGTACACCCTTAGTAAGGTCTCAAAAGTACACTTTAAGAGTCATGCACGTTCTGATAACACTGCGGACTCTGCGGTGCTCTCTCGTCAAGGGGCTTGACCTCCACGTTTTTCTACCCCCAAAATTTCTAGACGGTCGTTGAGCCTGGGTAAAGAAGTGGATCCTATGAGACCTCTCCTAACGAGGGGCACAACACAGTCAAAACTGTTATAGGATGCTATGTATCCAGGGCCGAGCTACCGTTATCGCGCTCGACCTGATTAGTAGTTTACTGGCTAGCTCACCTATTCTCCTGGCTATCTCCGTTCACTGAACTCATGGGGGCCGCTTTCATGCGACCTAACGGGTGAACCGACTTCTTAAGGGGATCATGACTCTCCCCTAATGGAGCCAAGCCCAGGTGACTAGGGATCATTATAGCGTCTCGTACGGGTGGAGCGTGTTCCCAACAGAGTCTGCAAATATAGGTATGAGCGTATTGAGTCAAATAACTTACGCGATGGTGTGCGTTCATCCTTTCCGCAGTCCCGACTCACAAGGTGGACCTCACTGAGGCTCCTCTATGATGAACTCAGTCTCAACGGTGGGTCACAAATACCTAAACGACCATGTTATGACCCCAAGAAGCTTCACTTCCCATGTTTCCCGTGTTCTGGGTGTGATGAAAATTCGGAATTAGGTACGTTGGGTGGGAGAACCGTTCCCGGCATTAGTGGCTTGTACAGAGCCGGTTCACACCAGGGAAGTCCTCGCTACGGGACGAGCCGTTAGCAATCTCATCTGTCGTTTGGTCCTTGTTTCAATATCTGGTTTCAACTTCCGGGGGACTTCTGTAGTAATAGCACAAACTCTTCTAGCCCAGGGCGTATGCATTGCATTAAGTAGTGCATCCCCCCAAAATGCGATCGTTTCTTAGGATACCTTTACGCATTACTCCTAAGGGAATGCGCTTATGCGCTGGTTATTTAAGCGAGCCGTACTCCTAAGCTATACCGAAGTCTTCGGAAGCGTCGGTGAAAGGTAGGCATTGTGTATTAGGGCTTTGGACAGCGAGCGTAATTGGATGTAATTCATCTGTGAGTTTAAATAACATGGGTTCGCCCCGTGTCGATGAGTCGGCCTATGGAGATTGTGTCCATGGCGCTCTTCGCATATCCCGCGGGTAGGGCGCACCAACCATCCACCCTAAACATCTTCCAGCTATTGGCGCAGAAACCGGTTGTTTGCCAAACCAAAACACCACCACCCATTCGAAAAACGCATTATCCTCCCCTCCAGCTCCCCGTCAGGGCCCGAGAGGGCCTAATTTGACGTGCCCACTCATTTGTGGTCTCGCGTGTTTGGGTAAACGCAATCGCTTTGGGAGCAGATTAAGCAATGTCAAGACGAAGATTGAAGTGCAGCTACGCATACGGTCTCTACCAGAGATGGGACAACCGCAGGCGTGACCCCCTAATGTTATGCAAGACGACCTAAACGACGTCCTGCTCGGGTAAGGTAGAGACGCGGACAGCCACCCCTGGTTACCCGAACACCTCATATGACAGAGAAGTCTTTATGGGTAGTTGGAGCGATTTAACAGTAGTGGGTGCCTACTTGCTACGCTCAATACATAGACGACTTTCGGCTGGGAAAAATTCACAACAAAGGAATTTACTGAGCGCGCGTGAATCATCCAAAGTAGATGACTTCGGTACCACCGGACCGGTGCGACATAATTTGCTCCTATGAGGACTGTGCTATCTTAGGTTACCATTCTACGGGACCAGTCGACTATGATATTCCACGCGATTCCATCTTCAATCGTCCGTTATCAACGTATGGGCAGCAAGAAAAACCACGGAAAGATCTTATGAAACAAAAGACAGGAATATCAACTCAGCTCCGTTCGATTATGGTCTAGGTACATTCCATCCGGCTGCTGTACAGCTGTCGGCGATTGGTGGACTGACCGTTTCATACAGCTCAAATATAAGTACTCGCGCAACGGCCGCATGTTCAATAGGGGTACTGATGAGGCATATATTCCATTGAAGTTAGTAGGCGTTACTTATTGTAGGTAATTCGTCATAGATGCTGCAGTGGGTACGGGGCGATGCCTTGCCGCCCAGCAACGAGTCGCCAATGACCTCTAGCCGGTTGTTGGCACACTAGAATTCCCACGTAGTGTTCTTTCACGAGACGCCAGTCCACACCGTGCGCGGCCTCGGTATAAACGAGTCCCTTGAGCCAGCCTAAGACCCATACTGCAAGCCCAAGCTCGACGTCGTCCCGCGTACCCGGCGAAGTCGAAGCTCAAATCGTGAGGTTTATGGCTAAACGGATACCGGTCAGAAGAGGGTCCCTAAGATTACCGCCTACAGAGGACCTTGGTGTCATGGAGATCGTAAACTCTTCATCGGCTCCTTTTTAAACTGCGCCGCCCGCTGTAAATCAAAATTTGGACCAAGCAGTAGGGGCATCTAACAGCAACCAAGAAAGTCGATATAGATGGCTGGTGTTTATTATCCGATTTATGAGATGCGCTTCGCAGTGAGACGATGGTCTTCCGTCCTCAAAGTCGAACTATACAGTTCACTTCCCTGGGGACGCTGACCGTTAACCGCGTCAGTAGTATGACACATTAAACTTGGTCAGATGGCCGTCTTCTTCAGCATGTCATTCACGCAAAGTTCACCAAAAATAAAGCGATGCCGGATGAGGGTAGTAAGCAAAAAAATACCGCCAAAAGACAAGAGCAGATCGTGTAGGCTATTTGTTGGAGAAAAATCCCACTTAGCCGGTTGTTGTCTGAGGACGAGTTTGGAGCTAGGGAATTTAGTGAGCCCCGCAAAGTGCGGAAAACGCGAGTTCGACCCTACCACACGTCACGTTGCGGCTTGCGGTGCAGCTTAGCTACAGAACAGGGATCCGTCAACTAATATAGTGACTCAACCGGCAGCGCAATCAGCGAAGGCCCACCTAACGCCTTAGATAGATCGGCAGAAGAGAGCATTTATCTGATTTACAGAGTAATGGATCAGCCATATAAAGAACTAAACGGTAACCCCGGCTTAGGCTATCGACGTAGCAATACTACACGTAAAAATCACTAAGTGGAGTTGCCGAGAGAAACTAACTGGTATCTTGAGGGTTGAGATTGCGGAATAGACTGCGATCTATCGTTGTCACCTTTGGGGGTACAAAGTCGACACACGCCGTTCCACTCAGCAGTGGCACAATCCTATTGGAACACAATACGGGAACGAGGGTAGGCGGATTGAATCATACGTAGCTGATATAACTACGTCGCCGCACACTCGGCACACATTGTGTAAGCGTTTGGGCGTCACTGGAAATATTTGCCGCTCTACGGGAAACGCGGGGAGGGGGGGGAATTATTATCCTCAATACTGGGAACAATCGGTTCAATTTCTTGACACGCTTTGTCGGAGTTTTACATAGCCGTCGGACTAATCAGTATTCTTGCTCTAGAATGTTCTTAGGCACGCCCTAGCCTAGCCTTCAAATCGTTGGTCCTTCGACACTAATTCAAGATACCTCCTCGACCCAGTGACTGTCAGTCACGAGTAGGCTGAAGCCGACCGGCTCCCTGATACGTTAAAAGAGCGTTAGGACAGGATACCGAGGGATCTAAAACTGAGAATACCCCGTCGTAACTCTCCGGTCTTAAAATCTTGAACGTTCAAATTATAAGATCGGGAGTATCCCAAGGACGCGCGATATACGTGAGGCGAAAGCATCTCTTACTGAAACCTCATGCTCGAAGAGGGAGGCTCCTCGATTGCAGATAATTTGGTTAGTCAATCTGGGATTTGTACATGCTAAACGCATGGTGGAAATAAACTGATCCTAACGTATATGCATAGCGTAATTACATCGCGAGGCCAGACTGCCCAACATAGCGTGAGTCTGCCTTTTTGAAAGTATGGTCACCATGCGAACATACAAAGGTTCTGTTATTATAGACCTTTAACGTCCAGGAAGAGCTCACCCTTCTCGTTACCTTTGATTACGCGGGGAATCACTGTGCTTCATGATTGGTACGTCATCTAGCGAACAACGTCATCGCGTCGGGGGCCTAATCAGCGGTTCTAACGTTAAAGATACTATGCCCGCGTTTGATGAGATGCTTTTTCTCTAACGGGCCGAAATCGATTTCTTGTCAGGTTAAATTCACATCCCAAATGGGAAGCATAATGTCCTGGATTGTGGATATGAGCTCCCTAAAAGGGAACATTGCACCAGAGTGACCAGGTACCTTGTGGGCTACACAACGGATTGGCGCGCGGTGAGATAAGCGACTAGGTCGGTGCCATGAGAAATGGTCCCCACAGACCTGCGCCCCTAAGACATTCTCTGTGTTAGCATGGAACTGCAGTCAATATAATAGGAGACGGGCAGCAGCGGTAGCGGCGTTGAGTTTAGGTGATATCCAGAACATCGACCGTTCGGGGAATATAACTATAGTCGTCAAAAGGCACAAAATAACCAGCGTTTCTGTAGGCAGTTTTGTGAAGTACGCTAGGCGTTGAAGCGGTGAAGGGCGCAGAGAGTCGGAACCGGCCTTGCTCATGCTCGCGTCCCGCCTATGCTGGCATGTTGCACATTCTCCGTAACAGTGGACTCGACCATCTCGCTTTCGCTGGGGTAGGCATAAGGGATTCCTGTGGAGGTGAGAGCATTTGGAAAATCCAGCTCGGGACACTCGGGCGCCCGAACCCATGTGGGCATATGACTGGCTATTTAGGATCCAGGGTCGTTACGGTGTCACTAATCCTGACCGGGTTAATCGATAGTAGGTATCGCCCCAGCTGTTGCAATCAGACTACCTAAAAACGCCTGGCCTGAGGATGCGGACGACTGTCTCTCTTGTCACGTGTCCGGGTTTCCATCATCTTGCCCCTGTTTGTTAGTCTGACCTAATCGGGGGAGCATACGGTCTGCAGAGACCCCGGAGCGTCTAACTGATGAAGAAAGCTACGGTATGATGTATTCAATGAAAGTCAGTTGCATTCCTGAGCTTGTCGCCACGACTTTATATGGAAGAGGATCAGCGCTCCCTCAATGTATCGTTTTATGCGGTGCGCGGCCCCTCAGGCGTAGCCATCGCCTCCGTGACCCTTCCAGCAGAGTGGTTTTTAGCCGGGGCGTAGGGGGACATTCTGCGTTGGATTTGCTAGACTGCCGATGTGGATAGCACAGTAGGAGCTTTAACGCCCAAATGCGACGCCCCCTCACCCGGAGGCGCCCCGTAGGGCTTCCGACGCTCAGAAGACCTAAACAGGTCCTCACGTACTACAGGGTGACACGTCACCACAGAATAATCAGAAGTTTCGCGATAATCTACTATGCTAATGTATCGGAATACCTCGATTAGTATGATGAACCTGAAGAAGGGCGTCACGTCATCATCGGCTATCGTCGTCTCCTATGTTGACCCGAGGCCCCGAGATCTGCACTGCGGAAGCTCGCCCCCACAAATCATTACCAGTCGGTATCCCATCGCAGACCGTTGCTCTTCCGGACGGATAGAGGCGTCATCCGCCTGAAACGTGACGCCCCCCCGACTATATTGCAACATTCAACGAAGGGGCATTACTCGCTTGACCAGTCTGGGCTCGTATTTGGTTCACGTCAACAACGTCCTCCTGTTTCCTACTGGAGTAATAGTTCGTCAAAGATGTATCAGACGTTCATCATCTTCTCGGAGTTACGTATTATACCTGGACTGGTAACTTTGGTAGCAACCCTATGTGATGAATCGAGTATAGTAAAGCTCCCAAGTCGATGTCTCGCAAGTATATCGAAAATACCCTGAATCAGGGCTCAATCAATCACGCGTGCTGTAATCACTTCCAGATCGTGAGCCTCCGCATTCCGGCGCCAGCGAGCAGAGTGGCATGGTCTCTGAGTTGGCCGCTCCGGCCACGGACGACAGGCCGAGGCTTAACTTTATCCGGACATACATCCCTTGCGAAGGGTGACTGCCAAGACTAAATGAGCTGCCTGGGCGCGTACGATGTTATGAAAAAGTTCCTGACAAGCGGGTTATGCAATAAACATATAGCGTCACCCCCGTGTGACAGCAAAACGGACCGCCGGCTTCGATCAGTGCACCCTTGAGTCATAATGACACACGTTGGGCGAAACGCTAGCTCGCAGCGAAACCATTCGTACCACTTGTAGCAGCATTCTTTAGTGGCCTGTTTCCATGAGTACAACGCATCCTAACGGGAAGTGTCTGGTGATTTACCATCTACTGACCAACAGCAAACAATGGTCGTCCAACAGATATACCCGGACCGCTGTACCACAACAGTCGAACCCTCTGGCAACTAACTGCACGTTCAGGAAAAAGTTTTAGCTGCAAAGTTATCCCTTATCAGTAATCGACCTAGTACGAAAGTTCCGCAGCACGCGTGCTAGACGACGATGATGCGGATGCCGGGGCAACTGAGACTCATGCATGCTCTTATCTTCTTCCGCCCATGCGCGGTGGAAAGTACCTTGGCCGTTCAAATCACCACGGCTTATCAAGGGGATCCGGCTGTACGCAAAACCTGGCGATGTGCTCTCACAGGTTGTACAGACAAAGGATAACGTACTATCGGCTCAGACTGAATATACCGGGTAAAATTAATCGAGCCTGCGGATCATCTGTTACTGCAGTGCGCAAAGCTTGTAGTGGTGATCACACAGTGAAGTAGATTCATACGAGGACACAAACCGAAAGGACTTGTGCCGATCCAAGTTATTCACACTTTAACGGAGATAAATCGCTCTACAGGGTGGGTGCTATGCGATTTTTCGACAAATGGTGCGTGCCTAAGGCTAGACGTATCCTCAGCGGGTGGGCTCGCAAGCGGGGTGTTCACCTGCGCAGGGGACGTAAGATTCACGTGCTAGAACGCTTAGCTTGCAGTTGGGTAGTAAGTGCCGGCATTCAATCATAATTTCGTGATCCCGCCCAGGTGGATGTCTCCGGATAGCCGGGGTGACCAGGAGGAGGAATGAGCACCACCGTCAAAGTCCATAGTCGCTCTGCGTTTTCCCGTTCCGATCACTGTGAATACTAGATAGACTTTCGAGGCTTATGAGGAGTAAAACATTGCAGGAGCAAAGTTGTGAAAGTCGATGTCGAATAAGGGGTCGGCGCGTTTGTACACCAATTTCCATAGGCTCTTCGTAAAGCGACACATCGGGGTCTTAGAGACTGCTCGAAGACCAGTGTGGCATTGTATCCGCCCGTCATGAGCAATACATTTGGCGATTCCGTTAACTTTCTCGAGTAGCGATTTCGACAATCACGCGGTATGGCCAGGAGAAAACACCCTTCGCTGCACAAACTCCTGAATGCAGGCCTACAATAGCGTGGTGTGAGGCGTTCTTTCAGTAATAGCACGATCTTCCATTCCGCATTGCAGTCGAGACATCTCTAGTTTGTTTGATATTACGCGTGCGGAACGAAAATGACGCTCATCCTCCACCTTCTGAAAGTTTAGTTTGGAGTAAGGAGCAGGGCTCACTTGTTAGTTTTGGAAATGCTGTCTGACGGTTCACATTCAGAACGGTTACGGTGTATTCGGGATCGACAAGCTGGTCCACATAAATACCACTGTGAGTTCACCGTAGCACGATATACGCTAACGTCGCGTTATCGATTTATACTGTGTAGGGATCCGCATGGCTAATCACCTGATATGTTGGGCACAGTTGCCACGGAGTGTGTTGCGCTATCTCGATCCGAATTTGCATGCTGCCCCACGTTCTCGCCGGGCTAGATCAGCGCTTGTGTTCTTATGAGCAAAATACACACTGCTCGCGTTCCAGACTTGAGCAGGGGACAACCGGCTTGGTTCCGACTGGTCGATTATTGGAGGGCGCAACATATAGGTCGGTTGGCGTATGGCCACAAACAAGGTGGAGCGGGACCTCTGTTAGGGCCCGTTTTACAGACCGGCAGTACGTTCTGCGTAATCAATGCATTGCGGCGCCGGGCCCAGACCGAAGTCCCGATTGTCTTTTCGTGTCCGGTAATGCGAATGCGGTAGATAATAACTTGAGAACGGGGGGTTCAGTACATACATTACGTATGGTATAATATGAAGAGAACCGGAGCCTGACAGTGTTCACGTCCAGGCCTCACGCTAGCTCGGATCAAACAGCAAGGTCCGCAAGCTGTGTGTAAACAGTTCCCTAAGGGTCATATCAGTGAACGGCCTCGTCGCTAGTCCTTCAAAGCCGCTGAGTTCATCACCAGATGGAGACGAGGGAGGGTGTCTACGGCGGTCGAGTACATATTGATAGTGGGGCGATCCCAGGGCTTAAAGATCCACCGGCTGGCAGCGGTAACTGTAAAGGCAGGATAACGTTAAGGCCAGGGTGTTGTGCCCGCGATGGTGTTCCTGCGCTACATTGCTATTCCTGACATTACATTGCAATTCGACAATCGAGGTCGACACACACCTCTCTCCCTACCCTTTGCAGACCTAGACGGCGAGTAATTTACACGAAATTAACTAGTTACAGATAGCATGTCCGACCTGGAGGTGAGACAAGGTCGTCATAAGTGTATTAGTGACTATTATAACCGGGGTAAGTTATAACGAAAAAGAGAAACGGCCTCGGCCACTGCAATTTACCGGACTTCATTCGATGAAGGCCTGTACTTGCCATGAATTGTGAGGCAAGATCGGACATCAGTTATATTGAACGTCAGATTTAGGAATATGATTATCGGCCGCTCGAGTGCCTTTGTGAGGTAGAGACGGACAGGGCACATAAAAGGGCTACATTCTTAGTACATCAAGTGGCAAGAACCGCATGATACTACCGACGAACCCACTCAGAGCAAGGGTTAGGAAACACACTGCTTCACGTACGCCCACTTTGAGTCAACAAACCCGGGGAGTACAACGTTCGGCGCTATGTTCGACCCTCAGTTCAACTGTCGTTCAATCATGTCTATATCAAGCGTAACGAGTTCCGCTTAGCCGTTAAGGTCCTAATCCTCTCAAAGCAAGTATAATGAGCGTGACGTTCAAGCCTACGGGTAACAATCTAAAAGTTCCGTCCACAATTGTGAAGTTAGCTATATACCCTGAAGATACAACGCCGCATGGCGCTAGGGTCCCTGACAACGTACGGGTCACCAGGGAAAGTTCTCCCGGTGTGGTGATACGGCGGTATGTAAACGAATAGACTGGAGAGAACGACGGCGGCGGGACGAGCCACGGTTCGTGAGTTGTCGTGAGCCCCGCCCCATCCTCACGAGTATGGACACCAGCAGGTGTGACCCACCTACCCATAAGCAAGCCTGTAAGACAACTCGCTTTCTGCAAGATTATCTAAATCGCTTCTATGACTCAACGAATGAGTCCCCGCTAAATTGTATATGAGATATATGCCAATTAGTAGGATCACTACCTAAAACCACATTTAGTGAGGTTATTGTTAGTGCCCATGGCATATCCGAAAGCAAACATAAATGTATTTTTATGATCTTGTCTTGTGGGAAGCTTGCCGACCTCATCGGTTTTGTATGCACATTGTCACGTTCCCGTTCGCCTTGGGCATATAACTCGACTCTCGCACCAACTAGTCTGACTGCTGTATTCTTACGGATCTTTGTGTGATGATATTAGGCACCTTCCTGACGCTCGGAACAAAGTATCCTTGCACGAAGCAGGAGGCAGGCCGTTGCTCAGCTCAAGGACGATTGCAATGAAGAATTCTTTTAATTTCGTAGTTACTAACACTGGCATAAAAATACTGCAGTTGGCGGCAGAACGAGCGAGCCTACGAAGGTACTTGACGTAAGCGAGGAAGCTTGCTAGTTTGCGATACTCGTTCCAGGCTTTTCATATCTCATTTAAATGCGTCGATCCTGCCGGAATACTGAGCCACCACTTATGCAAAGCGGCGCTCGAACTGAAACCGGCATGAAGCATAATGGTCAAATGACTCATTGGGTCCACCTATCGTCAATTGTGAATTCGGGAGTTGATCCTATTCGGAGGCCTCAGGTGACGATAGACCGAGCATTGGAACACTAGGACTTGGGTCATCGTGGAGAGATAGGGCCACTCTAACCATTAACGGAGAAGTATGACGCTGGATCCCACTATTACTGTTAAGCTGCTGATGAGAGAATTAATGATGTTCTCTACAAGCATAATTCCATGTGTGTGTAAGTTTAACTCCTGCATCACACTAAACTCCCAACAGTGTCAGAGTCACTGTTACCGGGCTCATGGTCTATAGAGTGGTAACGTTGTAGAAACCTCAGATTATCCAGACGCGATGGTGCACCCCGAATATACAGTCTCAATGGATCGACGACGAGTTGGCAGATGCGAGCCCTCCTTCTTGATTTGGGCAGGCTTCCCAAATGTCAATAATATGGTCCGTAAAATACGGAATTAACTGCTTCCGCGACTGAGTACGGTATGGGGAATTACTGATTAATAAAGACTTGATATAGCTGGCCATGCAGCTGACGGGGTACAACGTAGGGAAACTTGAGAGACTGCGGGACGGCAATCGCCACAAGCGTTACTCTTGTGAGAATACTAACCCCATAAAAAAAGGAAAACGCTGGTCACGTCGTTGGTTCCGAAGTGAACATGAGAAACACGGGCCGTAGTACACAGGGAGGGACTACCGACGAGTCTCCTTGTCGTGGAGTAAATTAGTGTATAAGCATACCGGAAACGTTTTGTTTTTGCGCCGAACAACCTACTCCTTAAAAGACCCAAAGCTTTGGGAGCACCGTGTAAAATAGGAAGTCTTGTATCGAGTACCAATGCGTTCACACGAAGCACGTAAATACCTTATTGATGGGAGACGCGTGGGGATGCTGTCCATCATCGCGGCGCCAAGATCATCTCTCGGATAGTGACTCTCCATCGATCAAGCCATAGCGCCTTGGGCCGCCGTCGTGGTTGACAGAATCACAGAAACGCGCGCCCCAGGAGCCAGAACAGCGATCTTCCGTTGATCATAAACAGAGTGTTGAACTTCTGATAGTACGGTAATATGGGATATGATGATAAGGACCAATTTCGTTAACAGCACACTAGCTCATAGTCCGCGAGCCAACTTTCATTGAATTCGGATGGAGATAAGCTATGCCGAGTCATGGTGAGCAGGCCGTATGTATGGAATATTGTGCACGGTTAACAGTTTTATTACGTGTAACTCAACTCCAAACTTATCCCGCAACGCATGCGTCGTTCACCTCCGAGCACCGATGTACGTACCCGTATGAATCGAGAGTCCAGCCGAGTAGCGCCTGAATATCTTGAAGTCCATGGATTTATCGCGTCCGAAATGACGCATTACAATGCTACCTGGCCTCACTTTCACGCCCATACCAACCTGATGGGCGAACTTATTAACGGGATTAGGACTCGAATTGTACTTCAAGTCCATGCCAAAAATGCAACATTCCCTCGGGTACGGGATAATCCATCAATAAGAGGAGCGTGAACCGACGTAGTCTCTTCCATCTACATGTTTTTTATGGTATTTCGGACTTACTGTTCGACAGCTGGTCCCATTACCGGAAATGAGAGCGTAGCCTGAGGCGCACTTCAATGAGGTGATATTAAATTTAAAGAATAAACACGAGGTTATGTTGAGTTCGAATTGGGCGAGGTTATCTAGTCACATAAAAAGGACGGCGCAGTGGATAGTCTGTGTTAGTGGCATGGGCACTCATCTGGTGTTGCCGGTGACTAATCTACTGCCGAGCACGGCCAGTTTACATAGACCACTCGGATTTCAATGCGATGATAGGACCGGAAGTCCTTCCACTCCTATTTCATGGAGAACCTAGGCCGTTTATTGTCCCATTATACAAGACTTGGGCAGATGGCGCCCATCAGTCGTCAGCCTTCTGTCGACAACTTCGAGCAGAACAAGCGCGACCAATAGAGCTCAGACCCCCGCAGAGTGTACACGAACGTCTACAGAACTACGAGTAGTGTTGCCGGTTCCCGAAATGCCGCTAGCCCATACAGTACAGTAGGCGAACCTTACCGTGACTCTCGAGGGTTTAAACTAGTACAAGGGAAGACCCTAACGATGTAAACCATTATTTAAATCGCAGCTTAGCTAAATGCCATCTCCTTTTTCGAGAACGAGAGGGGCCGTTGGCGTACGACCCCTCGGTTTATCTTCGGAGCCAAAGGGGGCGGACGCACTTCCTAAATCGAGGTAAACCGCGTATCATACACTATTATGCCAGGCGTCCTGAGCTAGTACACCTTTATGGTATGGGCGACACTAGACTGGGGCCGGCATCTCGCACGGTCAATGTATTCATGACGACCAGCCTAATACCCACTAACGGAACAATCGGGGGAATTCCCCTGTGAACACTTACTTTCATAGGTGGCGGCCAATACGCCTGTGGCAACTTATAGGTTGGCGGTACGAGCCGGTACGAATATAGGTCGGACTCTGCCCGGCGTAACAGGACCACCTGAACTTACCTAAGAACTGGACTTCGCTCTACAAGCCGCCCTGCAGCTATGGTGTGTACTGCGATAACGTCGCGGGGTTACGCCGAACTGTTATCGCGATCTTTATCATTAGCAATGGAACATGATCCAGGTTGATAATGTTGAAGATATTCCCCTCTGTTCAATGTCGATGAGAATGGGTGCGCTTATTCCAACTTAACGAGGCTGTTCAGGTCTGGCGTGTGATACTGTCGAATTGAAGCTTTTTGTTGGTAGATCTCGTACGTAGGATTTGTGATTAATACCAGTAAGTCCGAGGACGAATGAGAACAATATAGGTTCGTGGCGCTAAAAGGGAAGCGAATCTAGACTTCGGACGTACTCAGAGCGCGTCGCCTGATAGTTGGCCACTACTGAAAGCTGCTCGGGTACGTGCTGCAAAAACACGACATGCTAAGTACCTGTGAATAAGGAGTCGCTGTCACGCATTGGAGTCACCCGATTCGAACACCCGATCGAGGTTGATCAACTGAAATCTGGAACTCTTAGTGGGCATGTTTAAAACCGTCCAGACATATCGCGGGAGCCTACGCGACACATTTCGGCTAGGGTGAGGCCTACGCCAAACCCGCAGATGTTCTGCGTTCGTCACGGTATATGGCGATCGCCGGAAAGGCATCTATTGATTCTGCGGATGTTTGCATAAAAGAAGCAGGGCAATTCGGGTAAGGAGGGGGTTGTTATTCACATCCTAAGGACCATGATATGTTCTCAATCGTCTCAAACCCATGGCTGAGTATAACGCGCGTTCGATAAGTCATTTCCCGTGGCCCCTGAAGAGTATTTTAGTTTACACGAGACTATTGTCATAGCTCATATTACCTACTACAGCGCAAGATTCTTTGGACGGAGATTCGATTAAGGCTAAGCACTTGTGCTCGCCGCTAAGTAGCTTTCGGTGGAGATACTCCTTCCCCCCGTTTAACACTTAACAGAAGGATTAACTGCATGCATATTAACCATGCCACTCATCAAAAAGTATGATCATAACGACTCTCTAAATCAAAGGGTCATTACCTTTGAACAGGAGGGGAGTCGCCAAACGACCGATACGCTTGCAAGAATACTCTTGTTCCCGCTCCGAGGGATCACGTACTCGAGTTGCTCAGTTCTATAGGAACGCTATTTCTGATTTGACCACCGATTGCCGAAAATAAAGCCAGCGGCACGACACGGCCTGGAACGGAGTATTACAAAGATCCACATGTTGTTTACCATGAGTCCACAGATATTTAACAAGCTCGATGCAAACTCATGGGCGGAACGCCACTTGAGCTCCCTAACCTGACCGAAGCCAATTTTGACATTCACCCAGCATCACGTGGGTTGGTGTTGTTCTGCGATCGGGGGTAATCACGCGAGAAGGTCATGCGGCCACGTCCAAATAGATCTGGCCGGCAACTATAACGAAGGACGGTAAAAGGGGTAATGTACCCGCGCCTGAGCTGTCGGTTCAAACGTGTATGTCGTATCTGCCTGTGGAGGCTCTCACAACGTGCCAGAGCTAAAGGAGAGAGTAGTAAGAGGGACTTGTAACAAAGGACTTATATACTACCATCTGGCAGTCGATAACATCGACTACAGCCTAGGCCTTGTTCAGGCGTGGGGGATTGCAAACTGGGTAGATATACGGCACGGATCGCCCTCTCGGTAGCTATAAACCGAATAATTCGTCTGGGAACCGGGCTTACAACTACGCTAGCAAGGCGGCCTCAGCTTTTAACTGTTTCGTCGACAAATTCCGGTCACTGAATCTTGCTGTTAACTAAACGTGGTCTCTGGAAACCAGGAAAGCATACCGAACAAGTTCTTCAAAAGTGTGCGAAGGTTGGTGCCCCGCTCAAACGCCAATACGTCGAGTACCGGTTGGCTTGCGCGTAACAACGTTGACCATACTCGAAAACTTCGCTCGAGTCGGATGGGCGGGCTCTTGCCTAGACAGGTGCACTGAGTGATTTCGAACGGACTACTGGGATCCACCAGGAAACGGTGTGAAAGTCTGGTACTTAGGTATCGGTAAGGCCTCTTCGGTATGTCAAGCCATAACTGGAGAGTTATGACCATGCTCCGCTAGCTCGTCGCTCTGCACGCTTTAAACGAGAACAGCCTTTTCCCATGACCTCAATGTTATTACCCTTCATCCGTTTGATTAGCGCCGAGGCGGTTGATTGCGCAATATAGCCAGTGCGCTCTGGGTATGGGCGACTGCAATCTCGAACCATTGACCATATCCAAGTTACAGCGATACGTTTGTAGTCTGGACACGGCACCCGCAAATTACTTGAACGGATCCTTCTAACTTCTTAGAACGATGCTTCTGCGTTCCGTTGTGATGTTCTGTGCACCTTATTCGACCCCACAACGCGGCGGATAGACATTTCAGCTCCGGGCTTGTGGAAAGCTAAGACGAATGGTCAAGGGAGGATAGACGTATATGGATGCTGAATTGGCGAAAACGTTGGCTTTTTGTGCGGCCAACCTCCGTAATTTCCACGCATGGGAATCTGCCGGAGATCAGTCTTCCTTGCAATTCGACCACAGGGGTATCTATGCGCTATTCACGATACATCGTAAGACATGTTCCGGTGTACGATGCTTCGTAAGACCCGATTGGTTCCTTAGTGGCGGTTCAGTTGCGATGATGCGAGCTGACTCGCATGGGCGCAAACAACCCGTCTCTTCAGTGCATAATAGCCCGTCGTCGAGCTCCATGTCCCCTTGATGGCCATTAATGCACTCAAGTGGATGTACGAATGGCTGGCTGGCTTGGTTTATGGAGTCAGCCATTTTGGGTATCGATGACGGTCAGCCCATAAGGATCAAATCAGAGTGGATGGATAGGCCATGGCAACGAACCTCTTGTAAGGACTACGTTACTTCGCAGCTATAAAAAACACTCCATCGATGCTGCATGGACGACACTTGGGCGGTTGCCTGATCCCCACTTAGTATTTGGAAGAACGACTTCCCAGCACCCTCTGTCAGCACCATTTGCGTGTAAGTAATTGGCTTGACAACGACGAGTAAGCTCGGGACCGCGGGTGTGAAGAAGGTTCTGCTGCTGAAATAATTACAACCTTTCGACAGTCAAATTTCATGGGCTGTGCTGAAAATACATGACCTATGAATCCCTCTTAGATAATCGCGCCGTTGAACCGAACTTCCGTCTGGCCTCCAGGATGATTGCATTTGCGAGCAAATACTGTTCCTAATGACGAAGTCGAGAAATAAATCGCCCTATCCCGATTTTAATTTGTTCGTACCAACTCTGAGGTTTCGACTTCCGTAGTAACTGATCGTTACCGGATCTGGCTGATCTGGCGGCCTCTTATAACTCGTAAGTGCGCACCCCTAACCGCACTAGACGCGTCCCAGGGACCAATCGCAGAGCGCGCCACGAGGCCCAAAAGCTAATGGTACTGACATGCGTCGGCTGTATAGACGAAGGACACGACCGGATCGTATATTCTGCAAGCCGGTGTAGCTACCCCTTCCTCGCCGTGGGCGATCATAGTCACATCAATTTGAAAAGTTGCCAGATTTCTAGTCCCAATATTGTTCAACACTGCCCGTAACCACCACGCACTACATGTGCGAATGCTTCCACTACGTATTGGCAATGGATTCTTAAATTGCCGGCCGGCAACTCGGCATGGACGTGTCTCGCTTTGCGCAAAACGAGCAATTTATGTGTAGTCAAAGGTACCAGTGGTAGCGTTGGCTGATTCTCTCCCACTACACCCCTAGCCTAGAACGAAGTTTTTGCAATAGATACCATAAGCAATGCAGCACCTACTGGAGTGTTAATCATCGGCCGGATCGATTACAAAATATTTTACGCCCTTCCGGTCTGGTTACTGTTCCTACATGCTATGGGGCTTATCGCCAAGAGTCCTAATATCGCTAGGCTTTTGTCCTGTAATCGTCGGAGCAAAGATTTAACACTGTGCAACCGCTGCACTCTGTACACCGACGTGACAAGTATCAAGCGGCCTGCCGGGATTGGGATCGTTCGATGCCCTAAGTTTACGGGAATACAGCTTGAAGGCCTGGAGCGATGCCCCCTCAAATGATAGAGATGCCTTTACTGCGATGTCGCCATTCGAAGCGTCAAAAAGCATATACACTCTTCAGTGGTCCCTAGCCAACAGTACTTGTGTTACAAGCGAGAGCAAGTCAATCTCAGCAAACCAAGTGAGGCGTAGCGAACTCTCAATCGACGGTAGATAAGAAAACATAATCATACTTGGAGGAACACATACCTCATATTCATCCACTAAGGTGTTTGGGTGAGCGACCTAACAATGAAGGTTAACAATCTTACGAAGTTAGTATGAATGGGATAATAGATCCCTTATGGTCGGACAACATGGGAGTTATGAACAGCAGGGTAAGACAGCGGCGACAAAAGTTTAAGACACGACCTGATAAAATCCGTGATACTGAGGTATACCATCGATACGTGGAAGCTGGCTGCTGTGGCTTACTATGATATGTGGCACCACGTGAGGTAAGCAGATAGGCGGCGTCAATCTATGGTCACATACCTAGACGCGATTTGCCAGGAGAGTAGACGCTGAAACCTGCCCTCGGTAACCTAACAATTGAGCGTCCGCCCAACGTATTTGGCGGGCAACGGGAGAGTAGGCGATAGGACAAAGTACGAAAGTAAATTAATCTCCCATCCTCTACTTCCCGGAAGCGTAATGGGGGTGTATCCCGGCTCGAGGTTGGTACAAATTCTAGATTCCTGAAAATACCTTGCTGAACGTAAAGCTCGTCGGGTGGGTCGTTTCTATCCGCCGAGACGGGTGGCCTACCTGTGTAACAAGTGGTATCTCGCGGGTGGGCACGGTGATTCTCTCAAATAGACACTCCAAGCCTAAGACGTGTCATTTAGACTCTGTCTTATCGACAGACATGTTCTTCACCTGAGGACGGCTGCTTGCGTTGTGGCCGAAACGTCGTGAGAATTATTTTATTATGTTTTATTTTTATTATTTTATTACTTCCCTTCTACGTGACTTTACCGAAAGAACCAAAAAGATGAATCCCTGCAGTCACGAAAGCTTTAAATCGACAGTTAATAGTTTTAACTCTTGCGAATGACATCACGGGATCTTTAACGCTCGCTATGAAGCAGACGGGCACCAAGTTTAACGACAACATTCCTACATCACTAACTGAAAAACGTAGCGCGCAAAGATACTGCAATGCTCACTAGTTGTTGGAACAGATTTACTTAAAACCATAAACTATTAAAAATATATATTTTACCAGGTAAGGCCCAATGAGCTAGAAAGTTATTTTTCAGAAAGGACCTGGCCACAAATGATAGCTCAACGAATTGGCGAATTATCATGTGGAAATTTCTAGCAGCTAAATATACTCTCAACGCGTTTTGAAACGTGAAGGGAAAAACTGGAGGACCCGGAGAAAAACCCCACGCGACCACGGGGAAAACATAAAAACTCCAAATATACAGCAGGCGTCAGGGTCGGGATCAAACCCAGCCTCCTGTATACCAGGCGAGGTAGTTAACATCTCGCCACTGTGGTGTCCTTAAACTGCAAGAGCATTTTCCCAGTTACAAGCTTTTCAGTCAAAAGAAGAACCGACGCGCACCAATTATGTCTGTAGCTACATGTCCATACACTTAATCACGTATCCATGCATGATACATATCAAACCAGGTTTCTCCTTACAACTGACATAAAAGCCCAGCAGATACACCCACCAGATCTAAATAGAAGCACTGGTATTTCCATGTACGTGTTATGTCATGCATTATATAATTAATATATGGATGCTCACGGCAAGTGCCCCAACAGTGTGTTAAGGATATACGCGGGGGATCTTTGTCTTTGTATGCACCAAGTAATCCATGTAATTTCCTTGCAATGTTAAGCGAACAAGACAAGAAAAAGTATGGGGAGACTCAAGCGTGTTTTATCTCAATATCGCGCAGTAATGTCTCACCGAAATGTTATATTATGTACGTACCTAGTAGGCTTATGACTCATCACAGACAACATTGTTCCAGGATTGTATTTCCACATTTCATTTGTACATTGCTATTTCAATGCCCGCATTTCGCTTAGTTTATTTCATAACACAATGCAATCCTTCATTTAAATCGGTAACCAACACTGGTTTATGGACACTCTATTTTTTACAGTCATATATCTCTCATTAGAAATGTATGGGACAGGGAGGGGTAAATAAACCATTTGTTAAAGTGGACATTAAAAAAAAACATAATTACGTGCTCCGATTTTTCTGTCCCCCCCCCCCCCCCACACGCATAAAAACACGGTGCCCTCAAGCAAATAGCAGCGAACATTGACGGCGTTTCACCGATCAAACAACGAATGGCACCAGCCGGGGGCATTTTACGGTCCAGCCACATTGCACGCAAGAACTCACCTTGCCAAAAACTAATAATATTGCAGTGAATAAAAAAACCCTGAGCTTCCCCTCATGAACCTGAACGACTGTCAATGCGAGTTTTTTCGCAAGGCTTCTTCTCACGATGTTGCGACCAAAAGCCATCGAGAGCACAGATGGCCAACAGATACGGTGGGTGCAATTGAGTCTGAGGTTATTGAACGTGGCACGAGTTAGCAAATTAAAGAGGTTACCGATTGGCAAAAGGAAATTGTTTAGTGAAGGCGGGAACATAATTACGGCAAAATGTGCAAGGAAATCCGTCTCGTTACCATTGCCTACATCTCTCAACGTCTCTTGTTGACGACGAAAGAAAATTGAATGTTGCATTCCTCTCTTTTAAAACTGCAGCTAAACCGTGGCCTGACAGTGATCTGTGATCTCCTGCGGTATCATTGGTCTTCTCCATTCAATTATTTCTAAAACACTCAGTGTACAATGACTTATTGAATCATAACTTCACTGGGCCTTGAACATTCACTTCATGGCATCAGAACACTTTGGTTATAACCTATACAAATTGACTGGACCACCTACTTCAGGAGCAGAAAAAATAAAAATCTGATCCCAAATGGTCCATAAGACAACAACAGCAACGACGTCCGGGCACGTTAACTGCATGATGGAAGGACATTTCACTGCAGCACACAAACCCATTTTGCGACCCCCACTGCCACTGTGTAGCATATTATTACGTGCCAGAGACTCTTTGAGATGAAAGGACAAGTCTGAGTCCATAATCGGCAATAAGTAACGGCAAAGCAGTTATAAGGGACTCAGAATTGTGCGCAGTTGTGTATACAGTACACGACTTCCCTGAAGGCATCAACACCTTCAGCGAGCGCGATGCCGATCACACACGGTTCGAATGCGACCCTCGATCGATGGCTGCGCCATCGCCGCACACGCGTCAAATAAAAAGCAAGGGACAAGTCCTTACTTACTACCAACTATCATTTTCCATTGCTGGAGGGGTTGCCCCCCCCCCACCTCAAAGTCCTGGCTCCGTCATTGTATGTGTGTGTGTAAGTCCATGTGTGTGTGTAAGTCCATGTGTGTGTGTGTAAGTCCATGTGTGTGTATCTCAAGTCGATGTCTGTGTGAATCCATATGTGTGAGTGTGTAGGGTGTTGTGTGTGTGAGTCAATGTATGTGTGTGTGAGTCGATGTTTGTGTGTGTAAGTCGATGTGTGTGTGCAAGTCCATGTGTGTGTAGGTCGATGTGTGTGTAGGTCGATGTGTGTGTAGGTCGATGTGTGTGTAGGTCGATGTGTGTGTCAGTCGCTGTATGTGTACGTCGATAAGTATGTGTAACTCCATGTGTATGAGTCCATACGTGTGTGTGTGTAAGTCGATGTGTTTGTGTGTGGGTCAATGTCTGTAAGTGTGTGTAAGTCGATGTGTGCGTCTGTCTTTATAGCCCGGGCAACGCCGAGTACTTCCCGCTAGTTATTCATAAAGTACGTGCCAGGATTAAACTCCTCCCATTAGTGGGCAAAAACACTTGAGTGCTAATGGCTGACTTTTCCAAGACCGTTCCTGAGCTTTGTTAAGATAAACGTCGTTGTAGTTGCTCTGCGGCTTTGAAACTCTCCCAAGGATTCTTCAAGAATTTGATGATATGAAAATGATTCGAGCACAGCCAAAGTCATACCATTTTACGAAGATTTCAACCATGTGACTAATTATGTGAAAATCATATGATTGTATGGTCTAAAGAGACACGTGATCATTGAACATGTTTAAAGCGAAAAGTGGTTTCACAGTAAAATTTTCACTTCCCTTCGGTGAACATTACGTGCCATACGTTACATAAAGTGTGTTCTTGCTCCCACCACACTGGAGCTTAACATTAGTGTCATGTGATTCACTGCACGGTGTGTGGCGACAGCTTTAAAACAATTGGCATTGCCATCCCAAACCAGATTGGCTGCTGGCTCATTTAACGTTCCAAAAATTCAACCTCGCTAATCGTGGCATGTTCACGTCAAGACCCGTGACATCACAGAAGTTAAGTGAGCATTGCATCCAGTTGCTTATGTTCAGTGAGTGATACCTTGCGAGCCCATCTTTACTGTCTATTGAACTGAATATCGCTCATGGGAAACTGTGAATTAGTTATTATAGTAATTTAACACACATTGCCTTGCAGGAATGCAAACATTCAGGGAAATGCTCGACACAAGACTAAGGCTCGGGACCGAATGGAAAATGGCTGATGTTTCTGACAGGCGTGGCTACGAGACAAGGGTGCGCTCGTGTAAAGTCGATGTTTTGCAAAAAAATGGCAATGCCAGCAGTGCGAGGAAGACCACCACCCGAATCGTCAGCTCACACTCATGTAAAGTGCAGAGATGTTTGCTGACGATGAGGGGTAAAAAAAAATGTAAAGCCCGACTTTCCAGACCACTGCCAACTGGGCCGAAGGAAGACAAAAAATTTGCTTCTTGTTTTGACAGGCACCACGGCGTACCGTCCGCACGTAGCAATTGCACCGCGCGGGTGAAGTCGCTGCCAACGCATGCAGCATTGCAGCCACTATCTCAGACACAAGTTCCTCTTACCCAAGACAATGCCGTTCCTCTTCGCGTATTTTCCTTGAATCTGATCCCACCGTGTAGCAGTTCCTGCCCTCTACTCCTTCACTAGTCGCATTCCCACCCCAAGTACATAATTCTCCTCCAGTGTGTAGTTCTCGAGCACACTATGCAGCATTACCTATTGCCCTACAATATACCCACAACCCAACGACTCCTTTCCCCTGCAATGACCACCACACGCCCCCTTCCACTCCTGGCCTGACGCTCTTCTCTGTTGCACGATGCCTTGGGATGCAACAGTTTGCATTTTACATCAATTAACAGGTCCAGACAGATATTAACGATATCATTGTCGTACAATCCCATTTGTGAAATGTTTGCAAATCAATTACAGAATGCGATTACCATGACGCCTTTTGACAAATTTTTATCTTGAGACCTTCGGTGAAAGGCGACTGTAGAAGCAGACCGAACAAACGCTTCATGGGAGGGGGTGGAGCCGTCGGTGAACGGGGGGGGGGGGGGGTCGCGATTTTGCTCACCTTCAGCGATGTCGTCATCGATGGCTCCCTTCACCTGGGCCACGCACCACTGCACGTCGTTCCCACAGACTCCTGCAGAGGCGCAGCCGGTGCAAGGGCGAGACAAGAGGCGAGGGGGAGAGCAGGAGGAGAGAGAGCAACGCACAGGAAGACAGAGAGAGAGAGAGCCAGAGTGAGAGAGCAGCAGAGAAAAAGTTCAAGTTAAAAATAAATGCATCAGCAACACAGGGAACCAGTGTGCATGCTGCAGCAATTAAAACGCACATCGCTCTCATGTTTTTTAAACAGCATTTAAACCTAATTTTGGGTTCACCGTGTTTTTTTGTTATATAGGACAGTACATAAAGATACGTTTATTACAGGTAATTACGAACAACCATCAACCAAATGTATGAGAACATGAATTCTCTATCAGGCCTGAGCACGTCACGAATGCATTGTAACACGTAAACAATGACCCCACGTTGCGTGTGAGGAAGCGTGCTCTTGCTAAAAGAGTGATCCATGATCGCAGCAGGAGGACGTGTGGCTCATGGAGTTGATGGCCGTGTCAGCGCCCGACCGAGCCGGCACCACCACGAACACAACAGCCAAAATCCCGGGCAGCCACAAGAAACAAAACCACGGCTTCTAGCGTGGGGTTACTTTAATGGGTTTCAGTTCCAAAAACCCAATTCCAAATGGTGAGTTTTTCCCTTAATTTAGCCTACGGCAGATCAAGAGGTCAAAATCGATAAGCAACACCAGAGAATCTGGTATATAAGCACACCTTATCTAAGCACACATTCGTGACAAATACAGTCGATCATCGATTATCCGGCGCACGATTATCGGCAGCTTCCAACATTATTCGAAGGTCCCTAGCCGATCCGGCGAAACCAGCAAAACAACTGCAAATGTTGTAACCAGTCCGGCGATCGTCAAACACGTGGTTGTATCATGCAGAGTCATCGAGATTAGAGTGGTAAGTACGGTACAGTAAATACAGTAACCTTTTCCAGTAAGATATTTATTGTTTATTTATATGTTTATTTATGCCACGTAGTAAACACGTTTAAAACACAAAAATAGATATACACAACACCTAAAACATGCGATGTAAGAATGTGCAAAAAAATATGTATTTAAATAATTATGTAATTTTGCAGCGTTTTAGAAAATCCGGGCCCCCTTCCCACCGGATAATCGATGATCTCCTGTGATCACATTCTCACGGGTGGTGGGTTAAAGCAAATAGCAACTTGTGAGTCAAGCGCACTACTTCGGATGTAAGCACACCTGGTCTTACGCACGACGGGGTGCAATATATAATCCAGCGTCAACTAAAATGGATAACCAATTTGTAAGAAGCGCCATCCATTCCTGTTTAATGGAGAGGCCAAATAAAGGGAGACCTATGAAATAATATCTCTGGCGTCATTCCCAGTGTTATTTGCGATGCGACATCATTCACTTGCCTCGATGCAAATCAGAGGACGCCTCTTAACACCGTGCTGAAACTCCAGGAAATAACAACTGGGATTAACCAGTCTTAAAAATAGCCTACACACAGTGGAACTGTACTTATCTGCGGTCAGGGGCCACCCGCGGATAACTGAATGAATACACGGGATGGACAGAAGTTGATCTGTTGGTCTATAAAACTTGGATGGCAGTTGCTCTGACCACATGCGTGACATTTTGCTGAACACTGCACAGTGCAGTGCGTAAAGATCTGAATATGCTGTGCTAACCGGCACTGAACTGCAGTGGAGTATGATCAAATAACCCCACGACCCTTACGGCATAGGTAGGCACTCATCCAGACGTGCATTGGCATTCGTACATGTGCTGTGCATGGCTGTGAAGTACTGGGCAGGAGTGTAGTGCATAACCCCCGTACAGTACGCCTATAATTATCTTCTACATGGCCCATGCCCTCTCAGCGCTGGCTCCAGATTCAACGATGTCTTCGCCACATCGGAGAACTGTGCATAATCCATTTTGTGTGTTGAGACGTACCTCACTGAACACACGCATGTGCTCCATGCACGAAGTGTAACCTGGCTTAGAGCACACACAGCTGGAACCTGGAGCCTACAGAATCCATGCCGTTTTTGGCCTGGCTCCACAATTCACCAAAGTATGTTCCATGCCAGATTTGTATTGCAAAAACGGGTGCTTCGGTGACTGCAAAATAATTGTTTTGCGTGAATTAATGACTGCCCGTAATGGTTAAATCTCACACATATGAGCCACAGTGCATGAACAGAGGTACACTGCATACACAAACATGACAAGTGCTGTGAATGCCAATTTGAAATTACGTTTTTAGACTGATTAAAACTACTACAAAATTACCAGAACCTGGAAACCCTTATAAATGTTCAGATTTAGTCTTTACTAAAATGCAACAAGTGAAAAAAATGGCAAATCTCTGCACACCTGATCCTGCCGATATGTCAGAATGCCTCACCCTTGCCTGTCTGCATGGCAGGTAGAGATATATATAAATCGGGGTTTGGAGAAACAATGCCAAAACTGCGTTTTCACAGTCTGGATTCTGGGCTCATTCCCCAAGCCTTCAGGGGCTGCATTCATCCCATTTTTAATGGGTGCCCCCACAGTCTATACATGCAGACATTCTACATAACTGTGAAAAAGAGAAGAGGTTTTTTCCCTTTCTGGCAATAAAATAATAGGTGTCAAGATGTTCAAGCACCACAATAGATACCCTTTTGCAAGGAATCAAGTCTGCATTAACCACACCGTACTTGTGGTGAACATGCAAAGAAACATTCTCTGCCTCAGCAGCAGAGCATGCTTTCCCACCTGATGACTGACGCTTGTGTTGCGCCCGAAACGTCGTGATTTATTTTATACCTACGTGACTTTACCGAAAGAACCAAAGAGTATGCTCTGATAACATACGCCATAGTCTTTGAAACTGACTGGCCTACACCAGAAAACATCTCAAGACCTCCTGTTGTATTTGCCAGAAAGAGTAAAAACCTATTCTTATTTTTCATACTTCGATACTGGCAAAATGGTCCATAATATTCTACATAACTCCTACACACAAGTGGCAGTAGGGTAAACAGGCCATGTGAAACTGATGAGCCCTAATGAGGGTGAAAGAGGTATTCAGGTGGCAATTTACTTTGTTTGTACATGCAAGTCATTCACACCGATGCATTTCAACTTACTATCTTTTATATTAGCCGCATTATTTGACAATCTCAAGCTAATGTTACAGTGAAACCTTCCTCCAAAATTTGCAGCTAACGACAATGGTTTCATCACTGTTGCTCCATTTACTAGACTGCTAAATAAATCTGCGTTCAAATCATTGATATCGTATATATGCAGCAGCACTGTGATTGGTTGGATAAGGTCACAATGGGTCATGGCAAAAATTCAAAATGGAAGATTAATTTTCTATGTGAGGACAAGGATATTTTCCTTCAGAAAACTGGATTAACCAGTCTTTACAACGTACAGTAAATAACACATACACACCTTAGTTATTGTCGTCTATATTCCCCTAAAAGGTATCAAATTTGTTCATAGCCTAAACATTGTTGATTTATTTGTCTGGTCCCCTTGCCTGGTTTTTAAATGATAGAGTTTATTCCCTATGGGACCCTTTTTGCCAGTATCAAAATTATGAAAAAATCTAAATAGGTTTTACTCTTTCTCAATAGATCACTTTGCAAGGCATCCATTCTGCATTGACCACACATACGTATGGTAAAACATGCAAACAAACATGCTCTGACAATGTATGCATTGCTTTTGAAACTGATTGGCCTACACCAAAAACAGCCTTCTTTATGGCCTAGTCTCACCAGAATGTGTTTTCTTCATTGTTGAGATCTGTGTGCTGGCCAAGCCTGCCAGGGCAAGGAAGCAAAGTCTCAGGTAGTCCTGGCCTCCTCCCCCATTAATGATTAAACACACACAGGCCATACTTGAGAATAGCCCAGTATGTGAAAAAATAGCAAATGTAAAAAAAATTACATGTTGCGCAACACTTTAAGACGGTGATAAAAGTGTGGAGTGAAAGTCGCACCGTGTAAAACTTCTTCTTTGGCATAAAAAAGTGATTACATGGCAAATTCTTTGCGAGTACATTTACATTGCACACACTTTGGCAACAAAGAGAGCCATTTCAAGAATGACCAGGTCTCTCTTGCCAATAAAACTATCCTGGTCTCTCGACTCAGAATCACTGGTGATACACAAAATTAACTAATAATTACCACCATAAACCGCTAATGAAAACATTTACATGTTAAAACCATTTCACGATTCGTAGGTTACTTGAACATTTTATGCGGCATTCTGGCTTGGGTGATTGAGTTGCAAGGTCTTGTTAAAATAAATTGCATTGAGAAGTTCAAAATATTCCTATGGTAAAGCCATAGTCCTCACATACTGCTCGTATCAATGCGGATAAGAGGAGCGATGACCCACTACTCTGCAGAGTAACATTGGCATAAACGCTTATTACAATATGAACAGCGCATTGAACACGCGTACTATTTTATGTACTGTTACAAAGTGTGTTCACAAATCCGCACTCAGAAACACGATGATTGACAGAGGGGTGTAAAAAAAATTGGAAAGTGTATTTAAATAGAGGTCCTGCAGGTAAGTAGTTTTCAGTTTTAAGGGCATAGTTTAACAAGACAACACTTGCCACCATCCTTCAAACCCATTGGTTTTTCTTTACATTATGTTTACGTGAGAGCCGGGGGCTTATGGACCCCGGGGGCTTATGGGACCCTGCCACGAGATTCAAATATCGAAACGTCAATCAAAGCAATAAACTTCACAAACCGCGACGATATGGGAGAGGGGAGCGTAGCCTAAAAGTTACATTAAATGCCTAAAAATACTGTGCTTAACGCGAGTGTACAACACAAATTATACAGGGTACAATAACATACAGTACACTATGAAAACATCACCAAAAACTGAACATAAATAATATATTGGACTCTACAGTACCGTACATTTCTTTACGCGTGACGCAAAGTGGTTTGTGTACAGGGTAGGTGGAGGCGAAGGCTGAGAGGGAGGACGAAAAATAACGGACGATGATGCTGTCAGTGACCTAAGTGTGAGTTGAGGCGACACAAATCAGCCAGCCGTGTTAATGATAATGCTGTGAAATGTGTGCGCAATTCATGCACTTTGTGTTGTTGAAAATGCACAACATATTACGTTTGTGGATTTCCCGTTGCTTCAACTTTGCTATACAGTGGCACATTGCTCAGCCATGAAAATCAATCTCGCCCTTTCGGCTTCAATCATTGGGATATATATGGATGAAATGCGTCTTACAAATGTAAATATTATTATTATTATACTGCAGAGGCTAGGAGGCCCGAGGCCAGGCTCCCATCCTCCTCTCTTGTCTGGACAGCCCGGCCAAAAAAGAATATTAGCACAAATCTAGGCAAAGAGAGGCATCTGTCAGGCCTATGCATTTAAATTGAATTTTATAGCAGCAAATAGGGTGAAAATGTAAAATACATGAAGCCCTCAATGTGAGTATGCTATAAAGACGGCTTAATCTAGATCTTTTTTTAGTCCATAACTGAATTTCACCACAAACACAAAAACCCTCCATGTTGGCCAGAGAATATCCTTCCCGTTGCCATGACAACTCACTGACATAATCTGGCCAATCAGAGCACTCTTCTACGTGCAACAAAATCCATTCTCAATGACACTGAACAACAAAGTTGTGCGTTGCGGACCAACGTGCGACTTAATTCTCCCCTTGTGTTGTGCAGCCCTTTGTCAACCGAGCAACGTGGAGAGAGAACAAGACCGCTGTTCGTGTCACTAACGGTCACGATAATTATAACACTGGGCAATTAATGTCACAATCTACCTTCGTTAGTCAAGCTGACATCCAAACAACACACAGCGGATATGTTTTAAAGGCAGACCAAGGAGAGGTAAAGTCTCAAGATTGTTTTTTGCTTTATATGCGAATATTTTTTTTAATTGGCGACGGGCACATACACGGTATTTACGGAGCAGAATTCACTTTCAAATTATCAGAGGGTTTAACGTCCACTTTACAGCAGGCAGTGTTCTTTTGTCAACTCCACAGACTGTGACCATCGAAACACAGGGCCTGACCATCTCCACACAGCAGCGAGCGAGCTGGCCACCATACCTCACACGGGCACTATCCCGCTGATTCCATCACCTTGGTATGCGCACTGGCCATGTACAGTCCTTTTTGTAAAGCCACTGCTGGATGATCTCCTCGTGCCGTGCGGTCGCACAGGTTATTTGACTATACTTCACCATGCTGGTGCAGGCGGGGAGCAGACACGTTGGGATGTGGTCTAGTACAATGGGTTTTGCTGCACTGCCCTCTGCTGCCCAACACGTAGCCCGCAGCAGCCTACAGCAACCTATTGGGCATGGTGGTCACGTATCCAAGGACTATGCGGGCTCAAGCCGATAAGCTTCCAAGAGCTGATGAGATGGGGTGCACCCTGGATGATCTGGTCAAAGGCCATCTCTGTTTATAAAGTCACGACAATTTTTAGAACGAGGTCTTCATTATTAAACGTATATGTGCACGCATCAAAGGCCTCCCACGTGGTCATTAACAGCGCAATTAATTAACGTGCAAATTGTATAGGTTTCTCCAGTCACGCATGCTTATCACAGTCAAGGCCAATGAACCACAGGCTCCGCACGATTTCCTCGAAAGAGTGAAGTTTGCGGTGACCTGCACTGGCCAGCGTTCAAACACGCAACAAAAGAGCAAGCCAGACACCTGAGGCAGCAGACAGCAGTGAAGGCCAGGCCAATGAATCATCGTAAGTGCTCCAAATTCTGTCGCAACAGCAGCAGCGCAAACTCAGATTCCAGCACTTTTTTAATGCACAGCGAGTTTAAAATTTGTTTGAATTCGGTTAGACATTCTCCATAAGAGCCTGCGGTGTAGTTGTCTCCCAAAAAAGATAGCACTAACTTTTAAGTGATACTGTATGACGTGTATAAATATCTCCCGATTTGAAATGCATGCTGCTACAGGGCCTCTCTTGGCATGTAAAACATTTGATGGGTGCCACGGTGGCGAGATGTTAACTACCTCGCCTGGTATATAAGAGGATGTGGGTTCGGTCCAAACCCTGACATGTCTATATGTGGAGTTTGCATGTAACTCTCCCCGTGGTCGCGTGGATTTTTCTCCGGGTCCTCCGGTTTTTCCCTCCACATTTAGAAACATGCGTTTGAGAGTATTTGGCTACTACTATAAATGTCCACGTGATAAGCCACTTCGTTGAGCTATCATTTGCGGCCAAATCACTCTGAAAAAAAACTATATCGCTCAGTGGGCTTTACCTGGTAAAAGAAAATAGGTTATAGTTTTTTTTTTCATTTATAAGAAGCAATTTCTTCTCCTTTATTTTCATATAATGTCTTCCAAAAGATATGGTATAATCTAGTTTGTTCATAATCATCTTCCATAATACTTGTTTTAACAATGTAGTTGTTCAGAGTAATCTTACAGATGACATATCTTGACCATTTTAAAAGCAGCACACTCATAACAATATGTAACATAATTTTTGTTCCTGGGTACTAAGTGTTATTTTTTATTTGCTAATGCCTAAAAAGTATAGAAATGGCTATTACTCCCCACAAACTTTGCTTTTGTGACCACGACTTTATGTGAACGAAATACATAAATGCACACATTTTCTCATTTAAAAAATAGGTCAATTTCAAAATATCACTGTCCTGGTCATAAAAGCAAAGTTTGTGGGGAATAATAGCCATTTTCTATACTTTTGAGGCATAAGCAATTAGGAAATAACACTTACTACCAGGAACAAAAAGCATATTTTGTTACAGTGTAATCATCTTCGGAAAAACGGCTCTCCACAGAATCATATTCTCCAGATAATAAACCAACGTTTATTCAACATGATCTAAAAGTTTCGAGTGTGTCTTACTTTGCGGTGTATCGTATCATCTGGAGATTACGGTTAGCATCCCATCCAAAAACACAAGTGGTCATCACAGACTTTTTATTTAACTAGTGGCTACGTAAAATTCTCCGTAGTTTCAAAGTAACACTTCAGTCTGAATTGTGAATCTGGCTATACAAATCACAGCGTCAATATTTTACCACCGACGTGGAGTGCTCACAAGCAACCATCACTGTCGCTCATCTTGACTGCAATATTAACAGTGACTTGGCACGCAGTATCGTTTTATGTACGCATATATAAAAAGCAATCTCCGAATGCATTTTCATATTCTTAGGTTTTTTCGGTAAAGTCACGTAGGTAAAACATTAAAATTAATAAAAGTACTTGATACAGCTGTCGTGGCTGTGACGGTTCCACCTGAAGACGGAAGCTTGTGTTGCCTCCGAAACGTCGTGATTTTTATTTTTATTTATTTACTTTTATTAATTTTAATGTTTTACCTACGTGACTTTACCGAAAAAACCTAAGAATATGAATCTTTGCAGTCACGAACGCTTCAAATCTAGAATCCGAATGCATTGGAACAAAAAAATCGGGCATCCATTTGTTTTTATTTACGTGAACAATAAATTAAATTCTACATGATCACTTCTAGCCCTCTGTAAATCCACTGCTGGATGAAGGCCTTCTCCAAACCATATCGGTCATGGGGATTGTTCTACCCATACTTCACCTCGTAGGTCGGTGCAGCTTGTCTAAATGGTGGGCCAAGACCGGCTCAAGTATCAGGCCACAGACGTTAGCCATGGCCAGGAGTCAAACTCAGGGCGATGAGTTGTGAGCATAGTGTGCTGACCGCTGCCCCACCACTCAACCCAACATAGATTAACCATTCCATACTGAAATCATGATTTCATTATGCAGGAAGTTACTTGAAAAACAAAAAAAAATTATCGTTCCAATTCACGCCATTTGTTCACGAAAACATTTGTGTCTACGCTTGGTATCACATCTACACGACGGAAATAAGGTAGAGACCCTCGCCAGCTGTTTTGCGGTAACAATTTTAGCAAGAACAATTTTTATTTTCAGAAAGGTACAACTCATATTATTTTAATCATTAGCTGACATGTGGCATTGCATATAACAGAGATTTCACGAAAAATTCCTTACCTGTACAAAAATGTAATGATTTGCTCCTCAAGTTATTAGTCCACATGAAGACTTTGTGCAATGCTCTTTCATTTCAAATACCTGACCTCAATGTCAGAATTCAAGTTTGGCATCAAATAACCAAATGAATCCTTTTTTACGACTTCACGGTAATGCTTTAACTTTATTCAATCTATCGCTAAAAGTGTTTTAGGGTTAAATGACGCTGGACACAATGTGTACTGAAACACGGTAAACGCTAACGATACTGGTCTTCCTTACTGGGAGTGATTATTTTCTGCCCAATTGCATTCCAGGTGCTACAGATGAAAATGCCCCAATACAGCTACAAAGAGTAATTCAAAAATCAAATAACAAATGTAAGTACTTTGTGGCAGCATAACCAAGACATTACATTTCTCTACTGTACTAAATAGTCACCAAAGGTATTAAGAACAATTGAACAGAGCACTGCACATAGGTATATATTGTATATATCGTAGATGCACTGCAAGTTTGCGTGCGTGCTGTTTGTGTGACTGCACCAACTTTGCGTATACCCGATCTGCCTTACACACAGCAGACAAAATGTCATTGGACTCTTAAACAGCAATGTCACTGCCCACAACTATTACCTACATTTTTGTTTAAATAAAAATGGCAAATTCATTTGCACATCACCACTGCCCTCCCCAGGTGCACAAAAACGGCTCGTACCTCTCACAGCCTGTCCCATTGTGTCACATGAGCCGGCAGAGATCGGCGACACAAAGCACAGATTGCGGATCCGCGCGCGCGTGTGTGCCCGTGGGAAGGAGGCACGACACGCCAGTAGTTTACAGGAACATGGAAAAACCTGATTATTTTTTACGACAAAAAAAGGCAGCGGAAACTGCCTTTCCGCAAATGCCATTTGTTGGGCCTGACTTTTACGTTGAATGTCCTGCACGCGTGAAAAAAATATATAATTAATGTTGGGAGCCAGGCAGGATGGGCCGCCTCGGGACGTTTCTTTCCACCCACTACTATTCTGAGTCAATCGCTTGCAGTCAGAGTGTGTGCACGCGCTGATTTTCTGCCCATCGCAGGAGTTGCGAGAATCTCAAAGGCACGAAAATGCTCAACACCGGCAACGATCAGTTGCGCAACGTAGTTGCATGCAAATGAATCGCTTAAACGCGGGCACCTCTGCAACCATAGACGTTCGCATATAAGCCGGCAATTCAGTTGCGCGACATCATCAAGAACGATTTGACTACATGAACTGATCAGTCACGTGCTGACCCACCTTTACTGTGAACACGTCGGTGCAGGAATTTAAAAAAGCTAAGTTTATAACTTCACAGAAATAAATGGGTGGCTTTCCCCGCCCCCCCACCCCCCCCCAGATTTCAAAAGTGTTCCCCATTCTAGAAAACAGCTGTGCTCGAGAAATGTCATGGCCGTGAGTTGTGTTTTTTGTCTAAGAGGGGAACCTGAGGATAATACCACTCTCCAGCCATCATTACTTTGAACCTATCGATTAGCCCATGACCCAACTCAGGCATGCCTATAAAATATTCTGTACAATTTTGGTTGTGCCTTTCTTTAATAATTGTATCACTTAACATGTTATGTTAGACCCCAAAAGTAAATGCAAGACACCAGGGTATAGTGTATAGCATTTTCTAATGAAATTTTTTACGCTTTGCAAATATTTTTGTATATATATGGCATCCATCATTAAAATAGGGTTTGTGTGAATTGAGTCCGTACCACTTTCTGACGAATACAAACAGGCAGTTATATTTAATAAAGAGCCGAACATCATCAAGACGTAACGAGGACTTCACCCGACTCACCCAAGACCGGCACCGCGAAAACAATTGGTTCTAGATTAATTCGACGACGTAAGCTGATTATCTTATTTAAGGGACGGAGCTTTCAAACTAAATTCTTAACCGATTTTTTTACGTCAAATTATGAAGTTCTACAGACATCAAAATCAGAGATTGCGATGTAGATCTTGGGAATACTGTTTCAGAAAAGTAATATTTAAAAATACTTTTTTTAAACGTGCTTTAATGAAATGTACCGTACTTGTAATGGCAGAACTCCACGACTTCAGGAAGTGGCCGCAAAGCTTGCCATAACGTAAGGGGCCGTGTTGATTTAAAGCCAACTTCAGTTGAGCGTGGACAATTAGACCCGAGCCGAAACATAACGTAAAAAAAGAATGCTAGATTTTTTTTCATGAGAGAATATAGTATTGTCATCAGTATGACATAAGTATACCAAGTTTACAGCTGATACTACTTTGGGAAGTGGGTTAAAATTGAGTTACAAGATTTGAGGATACGTCTACAACAACAACAGACACAGTGAGTTAAATAAAAGCGTGTAAAAATATAAATTTTGTAAATGCTAAAGTATTTTCCCACCAATACTGTCCTTTCAAAGTTTCATGTTTAACTGGAAAAGAGCTTAAATTAGCCAACAGTTATCATGCACACATACCACTAGGGTAGACGTAAGTGAAGTGGTGTGGTGTGCCTTGTATAGCTCTTATGTTATTTCTGCCATTTCTAAAAACCACTCACAGAATTGTTTGTTGTCGTTTCTGAATATAAACACTCGCAGGAGGTCGAATACGGTAGAAGTAGACACTGCCGTCTTGACAAAAGGAACAAAACAATGAATCTGGGAAGAAACCAGAGGGTCTGTTGTGGAAGATGGTGGAGGTCTTCCATCTTCCAATACAGTGGTGGTAGTTACGATGACCCAGACCGGTCACTTTCTCAGACTCAACAATCTGTTAAGCCACTTCTATTAATTGTTATTATTCGTTATTTAACCATGACACAATTCCGGTGCATTATTTATTCATGCGCTTTAACCAGGTGTGACCAGTCAGAGAGTCATCATTTATTCATGTAATTAAATTAACTGACAGCCATTGAGATGTGTTATATCAGGTCCTTTATTTAACCGTAAGAGAGAGAACTGAGATTTACTGCACTATTTATTATCGGTCTATATAAGGAACCATTGCAATTACCTATTCTGCCATTGCTCCTTTATTTAACCCACATGAGTGACGATACACTGATGCCCTGCTTTAAAGTGTGGAGCCCGGTAGTGTTTAATTATTGCTTCAAAACCTCAAGGAGATCCATTTATTTTCTGACTGATGTCTTGTTTTAACCGCCTGAGAACACTGTGAGGCAGCCTACCGCAGACACACCTGGAACGCAGTGCTTTAGAAGTGGGATTCGTGCATCTTGGCCACTAAGCACAAAAACGAAGGAAGTGCTGGAAATAACAACGAAGCCAATTATATAATGGACGTCGGGAATATATCTAAGGGAAAGGAGGCGGAATGAATGAGTCAGGGGTAATACACCGATGCTGTTAAGTAGACAAGGGAGGCGAGACGTAGATGACTTGGGCATGTGTTGAGGAGAGACTAAGAAGAAGATGTGATTAGAAGGGCATTGGAGATGCAACAAGTGAAGGGCAGGAGTCGAGGGAGACCGAGGGTAAGATGAAGGATCTGGCGGAATAAGATATGAGAACAATAGATGTGACAAGAGAACAGACCATCTACAAGTACATTGAGAATTACAATGCAAATGGCTGACCCCATTCAATACGCAATTTTTGGCTTTGAAGAAGAGATGGTACACTGTGCAGACATCATCGCATGCCTAGGACACATCTGTGCCATTTCTGTAAATCTGTGCAGAAAATAGGTTGCCGACCTATATTTGTAGATTTTCAGTTATCCCCGTATACACAAGGGTTTCACATGAGACTCTAGATGTAAAATACTTAAGAAATTTGCATACATCCCAATCAGGGCCATACTGAAAGACCGTCGAGTCTTATTTGAGGCATTCATGGTTAAATTAAACACGACTACTGCTATTATTACTCCCAAGTGTGGCTGCATGTTACTGCGCACTGAATGTGGAAGATCTGCGGCTCTTTCCTCAGAGCTGAAAGAAAAAGGGATGAGCCAATGTGTGTGTATCTTATTGCCAGAAGTTGTCAAATGTGCACAAACATTGAATCCGAACACATAGACTTTCGTGAACAATATTATCCATGAGGATTTTTTTGGGTTAGATTGCGTAAATAAAAGTGTCGTTAAACCTGCCACCACCCGACAGACAATTAGTAAGGTTTGTCACGTAACCAGAACGTGCCAAATAGTTACTAGTTCAGTACACCGGTGTGTTGGAGAGTAAAGCCACAATATTTACAATTTAAGTACGACATTTCACCGCTAATTACAACCAGACTCATCAGGCGGCAGGAAGAATTGTGGAGAAATCATCCTGTTTCGGTCTTAAATATGGGGGTAAATCTTTATTCATACTGGAGAAATATAATGATCTATAAAGCTCTTTTTCACAGACGTCCAGTATTTTCACAGGTGTCCAGTATTGTCCATTTAAACAGTGACATTGGATTTGAAACTTCAATTTACAACATCTTCCTTTAGCTTATTCGTTTTAACCTTCCTGCAAAATGTCCCAGCCTACAGCCAGAAGGAAATAAATATGTTCAAGATGATGTTTTTTCAGTGAAAGTAGACAATACTTCTGCAAACTTTACATCAGATGCAAGAGAAGAAACCCTCCCCTAGCGCACCCCCTCCTAGGGGAGATATAAGTGTTGTGACTCACAACATCTACAGACATGAGGCAGAGGCTTCTCCAGCGCGTGGTGCAGAACAAAAATCTAAGCTTGTAATTGTGCGTAGCCACACAGCCAAACAGGACTTGAGTCTGTTTTTTTCATCTTCTTTCGTACGGCTGATGTGGGTGCAGCGCAACGACTACAATTTCACATTCAGGTGGTCAAGCCAGACAGCCGTGTCAGGAGCAGCAGACTGCATCGCTGTGATGTCTCCTTCGTATTTGTCGATCGGTGCATTGCGTCGTTATACGTTGTATGGTCAGTTCTGGATGACCAGTTGGTCAATGGAGTAAGGGATGAGCAGCATTGTTCCTAGAAGTTGAGCGCAAAGGCCGTCAGGACCAATTCAAGTGAAACATTCCAGAATTCCCGCAGCTACAAAAAAACGTTACTCCTGTCACATTCATCTATGGTGTGCAATAGAAGCTGCTAATCTGTAGGAACATACAAATAAGCACTGCTCTCTAAAATGTGTCCAGTAGAACCAGAAAAAGCTCAGGGCAATCTGGTAAATACTATGTTCACTCACAAGCGAACAAGGGGACGTGAACAGGTCGGGGTAATATAAAACATACAAAATTCAGAGGGTTGAGCAATTCCAATTTTTGCTTGATTTTAAGCACGGTCACCTCGTTGGCGAGATGTTAACTACCTCGCCTGGTAGTGGGTTCAATCCCAACCATGGCGCATGTATATTTGGAGTTTGCATGTTTTTCTCTCTCTCCGTGGTCCCGTGGATTTTTCTCCGGGTCCTTCAATTTTTCGCTCCAGATTTAGAATCAACATGTGTTTCGAGTATTTGGCTGCGATAAATTTCCACGTGATAAGCCACTGTATTGAGCTATTATAGCTACATAGCTCAGTGGGCCTTACCTGGTAAAATAAAAAATCGTTTAAAATACATTACCATCAGTAAAGTTGGAAAACAAATGTACATTACCATTGCAGGATGCACAATTACACATTAGCAAGATGTATTACGACTAAGTTATGGGCTCAAAGCCTGACTTGACCTCAGCAGTACTCATCATGAGCCAAAACGACAATCATTTGTGATCTGAAAACACTGCTTTGTGTTCATTTACTATCAACAGCCAATTATGCACCTCATGAAAAAAAGTGTGCTGTACGGTAGTGTGAAAACCACTACACCCAGTCTCAGTGATGCTGCGGATATTAAATCGGAGCTGGACGTTGTTCATGACCGCAGTTGTACTGGATGCGTGCAAGACTGTACTTACAAATGTGAAATGTAATTCAGCCTTTAGTGCATGGCATTAAACCAGGGAGCATACAGCACCAATCAATGTTTAGGTGGCCTCTCTTTAAAAAAAACAATGGAGCAAAAAAGCAAGCCATCTAAAACACCAAACAGTTTCAAATTTCATGTCACTGTGCTTGGGAATCCACGAGATATATCAATTTTCAATCAATTGCAAACGTAAAGGCTTCATACCATAAAAGTCCGGCAACATGAAGCCCTGAAATAAAAATGGACAAAACTCTTCTTTCTTTGCCCAGAAGAGTCAGTGTTCAAATATCAGCTGTCTGTACCATATGCTATTTGGGGAATTCATAATCTCCTGTTGGCAGGGATGCCCTACTCTTCCTTGTCATCAACTTCGGAACACGTTTTGTTTTAAACAAAAATTATACGGTAACTCGCTCTTTTTTTTAAAGCAACACTTACGTAATACATCTAAAAAAAATCCAACCGTGCTTGAGAAGCACACATGGCTCAGACATTGGTTGCTTTCGCCGCTCAGTGCCTCAACCCACAGCAATGACATGCGGCCACAGCAGCTCCATACATCACAGGGAGGGGAGAGGGGGGCAAAACCACATTGTTTGGCACAGTCCTCTCACATGCTCCAGTAGAGTTCCAGAGTCCAACAGCACGAGGAAGCAAGCGGTTAACCTGAACCCTGACTTGCAGGCAAAACGGGACATCGTTAACGGTGGATATCAATTATGGGAGATAGATCGAAAAGGAAGCTGCTCGTTTAAGACAATTACCTTTTAACCAGATAAAGCCTATACAGTCTGAAGATACTTTCCCAGGAGGATCATTCATGGCATGTGTGGGCGCCAGTGAGTACCCGGAAGAAAAAAAAGCTACGCATACTGGGACAGTAACAATCAAGGTTTGCACCAAATATTGAACAATGCATGTCTGTACTGCCATCTCCTGAAGGCCGACTATTGTACGTGGTGTTGGGTGTGAACATTGTGCAGACGCGACCTACAACTGTCGAATGTGGACCCATTTTGACGTGTTGTTGTTAGTTATAAAGCGATTAAACAGAATGCGGCGCTTGTAAGTGAGCCCACAGTGCTGTAGTAAGTCCACCGTTTCTCAACTCCACAGTCTTCACAACCCCTCCCAAAGGGCAGCTTTCCCGTGTGCATAAACCATGAGGTGCAATTGCGTGTGCGGTTAATAAATTGCACGCGAATTTCAAAGATGAGGAATGACGAAAAGGCGGTGTTGTTGGCGATCGGCGACGATTGTGAGTTGAGAAACGATGCTGCGGTCATTGATACTTGTAGTAAGGGTGGCGAGAGGAGCAAGTGCCAGTATTGTCACATCGGGTGGGTGTGGGGAATGAGAGTCAGAGGTGTAGGCACACTAAGATCTGGGCGTGGTAAACGACTGTACCGCTGAAGAGATGCAGCTTACAGCAGCAGCAGCGGGTGGTGATGCTGAGAGTGATGGGGCTTGAGCGAGCGATGATGCTGTAACGTGAGAGGTGGAGGTGTAGTGTGAGTACAGTGTGCAGTGAGTGATACCCATAGTGAGTAGCTGTAGTGTGTGAAGCTGTAGGTGTGGCGCTGTAATAAGATGCTGTTAGTGGTGGTGCTGTCGTGAGTGATGGAGTTGTAGTGATTGCTGGTGCTGTCGTGAGAGCTGATCGTGTCCGTGAGTGCTGATGCTTAGCGAGTGGTGATGCTGTCGTGTGTGAAGCTGTGTGGTGGTGGTGGCGCTGTCGTGAGTGATGCTGTAGTGAGATGCTTGGAGTGGTGGTTCTGTCGTGATGCTATAGTGAGTAAAGCTGTGGTGAGTGGAGATGGTTTAGTGAGTTGTGGTGTTGTAGTGGGTGGTGATGCTGTAGTGAGTTGTGGTGCTGTAGTGAGTTGTGGTGTTGTAGTGAGTGGTCGTGTTGTAGTGAGTGGTGTTGTAGTGAGTGGTGATGTTGTAGTGAGTGGTGGTGTTGTAGTGAGTGGTGGTGTTGTAGTGGTGGTGGTGTTGTAGTGAGTGTTGGTGTTGTAGTGAGTGCTGATGATGTAGTGAGTGTTGATGGTGGGTGTAGTGAGTGGTGATGGTGGGTGTAGTGAGTTGTGATGGTGGGTGTAGTGAGTGATGGTGGGTGTAGTGAGTGATGGTGGTGGGTGTAGTGAGTGGTGATGGTGGGTGTAGTGAGTAGTGATGGTGGGTGTAGTGAGTAGTGATGGTGGGTGTAGTGAGTGATGGTGGGTGTAGTGAGTGGTGGTGGGTGTAGTGAGTGTTGATGGTGGGTGTAGTGAGTGGTGATGGTGGGTGTAGTGAGTGGTGGTGGTGGGTGTAGTGAGTGATGGTGGGTGTAGTGAGTGATGATGGTGAGTGTAGTGAGTGGTGATGGTGGGTGTGGTGAGTGGTGATGGTGGGTGTAGTGAGTGGTGATGGTGGGTGTAGTGAGTGGTGATGGTGGGTGTAGTGAGTGGTGATGGTGGGTGTAGTGAGTGGCGATGGTGGGTGTAGTGAGTGGTGATGGTGGGTGTAGTGAGTGGTGGTGGGTGTAGTGAGTGGCGATGGTGGGTGTAGTGAGTGGTGATGGTGGGTGTAGTGAGTGGTGATGGTGGGTGTAGTGAGTGTGATGGTGGGTGTAGTGAGTGGTGATGGTGGGTGTAGTGAGTGTTGATGGTGGGTGTAGTGAGTGGTGATGGTGGGTGTAGTGAGTGATGATGGTGGGTGTAGTGAGTGGTGATGGGTGTAGTGAGTGATGATGGTGGGTGTAGTGAGTGATGGTGGGTGTAGTGAGTGATGGTGGTGGGTGTAGTGAGTGGTGATGGTGGTGTAGTGAGTGGTGATGGTGGGTGTAGTGAGTGGTGATGGTGGGTGTAGTGAGTGATGATGATGGTGGGTGTAGTGAGTGATGATGGGTGTAGTGAGTGATGATGGTGGGTGTAGTGAGTGGTGATGGTGGGTGTAGTGAGTGCTGATGGTGGGTGTAGTGAGTGGTGATGGTGGGTGTAGTGAGTGTTGATGGTGGGTGTAGTGAGTGTTGATGGTGGGTGTAGTGAGTGATGATGGTGGGTGTAGCGAGTGGTGATGGTGGGTGTAGTGAGTGGTGATGGTGGGTGTAGTGAGTGGTGATGGTGGGTGTAGCGAGTGATGATGGTGGGTGTAGTGAGTGATGGTGTTGTAGTGAGTGATGATGATGGTGGGTGTTAGTGAGTGGTGATGCGAAGCGAGTGACGCTGCTGTAGAGACGCGGGTAGCGCTTTCGCGAGTGGAGGCGCCAGAGTGCGATTGTTAAATGCATCTGTGCGGGTGCCAATCATCCTCGTCCAAAAACTGCACGCACGAGCACAGAAAGCGACCCCTCGATTCCCTACAATGCATAGGCGCTCTCTCGCGCGCGATTCGCCCCGGCCCGTCACGTGACGCGCGCTCTGACCAACCGGAGCACGCGCAGAGCGAGGCCTCCGTCTATCCGCTGTAAGGAATCTAGCGGCGTGGCCCGCGGGGCCCGAGGCCTTGTGGGAGGGAGCCGCGCCGCCTTCCTCGCCTCGTCGCCGCCGCCGCCGAGGCGCGAGCGAAGCGGCCGCCTGCACCGACGGCACAAGCAGGCGGCGGCCTCTAACGCCGGCAGCCCGAGGCGACGGCGCGAGACGTAGTTGCGAGTTCGCAGAGAAGGCGCCCTTCTTTATTCTCGCGCCGCCCCCACCACCAGCCCCCCCCCCCCGTGTGTTTCCCGCCTCTCAACCACCACCCCCACCTCACCCCACCCCACGCGCCTCTCCTCACGCCGCGCGAAGACGCGGACAGAGCGGAACGGGCCCGGGCCAGGCCGGGCGGGGATGCGCGCTCGCTCGCTCGGGCCCGCACGCCGACCCCGCGCCGCCCGCCTCCTCCTCCTGCTCCCCCACAAGCCGCCTTCCCCTTCGCGCGTGCGCTGCTCTCTCACCTGCCATGGCGTTGGGCGCCTCGCGCGGTCGGCGGTGCAGCGAGCGAGGGGCAGCGAGCGGGCGTGGGGGCCGCACTTGGGGCTGGCGAGTCCCGCGCGGTGGGCAGCGGGGTGCGTGCGGTGGGGGGGGCCGCCGCTCTGGGTCGACGCGCGAGGAGAGGGGGCGGTCCGGCAGTGACGTCATCGGGAGGTGCGGGGAGGGGGGAAGGGGCGTGGTCACCCCCGGGCTCAAAGGCGGGTGGTGACGTCATTTGAAGAAGGCGTGGCCTCGCCGGACCACCTGTGAGGGTGGACGGTTGGCGCGGTGACGTCACCGAGCTAGGCGTGGCCTCGGGGAGCGTCGTTGGGACGCGTTCAAGCCTCCCAGCTTTAGAGAAATGACGTCATCGAGCTAGGCGTGGCCTAGGGGCGCGTCGTGGGACGCCTTCAAGCCTCTCAGCTTTAGAGAAATGACGTCATCGGACATGTTACAAGGTTCGCTTGTCAACGCACCGGATTTGTGTAGGAGGGGGCGAGGGATGGTCCGTGCCTTTGACGTCATTAAAGAAAGGCGTGGTGGCTTGAAGGGTGAATTGGCGGGGTTAGGGCAGTGACGTCAGCAGGCGGAGGCAGGATGGAGTTGAATTGGGATGGGCCCCACAGCCAAACGGCTGTGGCGCGTGACGTCACCGTGACGGGCGGAGTTAGGGCGGTGTGGGGGGCGTGACGTCATCGACGGGGCGCGCGGCACTCGCAGCCGTTGGTCGACCATCCCGTGACATCATTGCGCCGTGATTCGCGGTTTCGCGATGGGGGGGACGCGCGTACATGACGTCACGAGGTTTCGCAGGTAGACGTCACAGAGGGGCGGGGTTGTGGGGGTGGCCGGTGGTGGTGGTGGCGTCACAAAGCGAGCGGCACGTGGCGCGCGTTGGACAAAGCACAGTGCCGGCTGGAGGCCCTCAGTAGATGGGCCATGGCTGATAATGTTGATATTCGTGTCAGTTGTGTGGTCAGTTATATTTAAAATTTTTTTAAATGTTATATTTGGATTTAAAGCTTTCGTGACTGCAGGGATTCATATTCTTGGTTCTTTCGGTAAAGTCACGTAGAAGGGAAATCTTTTTATTATTTTATTATTTCCCTTCTACGTGACTTTACCGAAAGAACCAAGAAAATAAATATTATATTGTTCATAATAGGGGGGGGGGGTTGGGTTATTTCGCGTAAATATATAAATGTGTCGTTAAACCCGCCACCACCCGACACAGCCAACTAGTAAGGGTTGTCACGTAAACAGAACATACTAATTAGTCACGACACATTTCTATTTACACGATCTAACACAAAAAACTATATTATGGATGATATTGGTCGCGATAGTCTACGTGTTAAACTGATCTTATATTGTTGTGTCAACTTTGCTGAAATTGCGTCGAAATTTGTGCCGAACTGTCTTTACGATATATATTTTGTTAAGTTATGCAACGTCAGTATTCCTGTTCCATTTACAAAAAATCTATATAATTTCTAAACATATTTCGTCTAAAATTGCCGGCCTGAGTGATAAACTATAAATTATATTCATGTTTCACTTCAGAGAGTAAAACCTCTCAACACCAGACTCCACTTAGCAAGAATTCAGGATAAGCCAGAAATGGTTTGAAATAAATAAATATCCGTTCAAGCAGAAACTCGAAGATTCCAACCCGAACACTGTTTGCGTAAAAATAATTTGCACACGGTAGAATATGACATACTGCAGTCAGTTCACATTACACCATACTCCTTGGTTTTTCGGTAAAGTCACGTAGGTAAAAAAAAAAGTTAAATCACGACGTTTCGTGCGCAACACAAGCGTCCTTCTGCAGGTGGGGACAACTTCACTATGGGGACCTCATTTGCCAGTAAAAATATGATAATTGGTTCTTTACCCTTCTATCTGGCAACAAAACTGACACCTTTTTACAAGGGGACAACTTAGCGAAAGCACACCGCTTAAATTTTTTACCTACGTGACTTTACCGACAAAACCAAAGAGTATGAATCCTTGCAGTCACGAAAACACATTACACCACGTCACAAACATCACTAATTGACTCCAATAAAAAAAAGTTTGAGTGCGGCAGGAATGTTTATGCCAAGGCACTTAGAAGGATGACCGCGAACTTCAGATCAAGGTCCAAAGTTGCCACATTCTAAAATGGTCCTAAATCACTCAAATTGGATTATACATAGCAAACATCAGCCTCCCCTACTGGCAGACTACTGGCCGTTTGCAGGCCAACTCCCGAGTCACCTTGTGTCCACAGGGACAGCTGCCACTGGGGGTGCCCTTTTAAATCGTTTGAGATGAGATGTGAAGCACTGTGAGACGCCACGGTGTATATGACGGCGATATATCAGAAAGCAAATACTTACCGTTATCGCTGTTAACTGTGGCTGGAGAGACGTGCAAGTAACTGGCTGTTGTTCCTCAGCGTGAACAGGGGTACACTTTACCACGTGTAACATGTTGGGATCTTCGTGAAGTTTGCTGTGGTATCTTTCCCCACATCTCCCATTTCCCCGCACCTCAGATTAGCACGGTTGGTTACGTACGGTGCAAACGAAGTGCAACCTACATACAGTACATACAAATTGAACACTGCTCAGCACTCCATGCAGTTCCCATCTTCAATAGAGCGTCCGTCCTCTTGCACGTGAATACAAAAAAAAACGATGCTACACTTGTACCCAGTCTCACTGTCATACGATTTATTCCGTGATGATCAGAGGAAAGCATTTAGACTCCGCACTGTGTTAGAAACGTGCTTATCACTCTATAATCAGGTTTAGCAAAACACAGTGTAAGTTCTGTAATCAATAAATATGGAGAAATATATTTAGCATTTCATATATATTTGTCAGCGTCAAATGAACGTTTTCCTGAATATGGAATATATTTCTTGTCGAGATAACTTGGATGCATGTTTCATGGAGGCTTAGTTTCCAAGTCCTCCTCATTCAAGTTGCCTCACAATGGAATGCCAAATATTCAACTCCGGCTCTGGACTCCGGCGGAGATGAGGCACGACTGCATTATCCATTGAGCAGAGCAGCACAGGCTTTTAAAAAAAAGTATTAAAAAAGGAACTAGGCCCAGGCCACCTCGGTGTGAGATGTTAACGACCTTGCCTAGTATACAGCAGCCAGTGGGTGTGATCCCGACCCAGACGCCTGCTGTATATTTGGAGGTTGCATGTTTCTCCCCGTGTCGCGTGGATTTTATCCGGGTCCTCTGGTTTTTTCCTCCACATTTAGAATCAACATCACGCGTTGAGAGTATTTGGCTGTTATACATTTCCACATGATGAGCCACTTTCATTGAGCTATCATTTGTGATAGCCAGGTCGCTTCTGAAAAATAGCTATATAGCTCAGTGGGTCTTGGTAAAATAAAAACATAGTTTGTCAGTTTAATGATCATGAAGGCCAGTGTAACTTTCCTGAAGACGGATAATACTGGTAGAAACCTCCTGGTTCCACCAGCCCACAGGGGATGATTGTGTCTGTCCGTCCGTCGTGCATCCAAAAATTGGAGGGTAGGGCTGGGTGGAGTGGGGAGGGGCTGGGTGGGGAGGGAGGGGCTGGGTGGGATGGAGGGTGGGGAGGGGCTGGGTGGGGAGGGGAGGGTGGGGAGGGGCTGGGTGCGGGGGTGGGGCGGGTGGGGGTGGGAGGGGTGGGGCTGGGTGGGGAGGGACTGGTCACCCCTGGTGCCCTTATAAAACTCAACGTTTAACCTACTCACGCCGGCTTGTGCCCGTCCTCATAGTCGGGCATATTTGTGGAATACACCACGCCGCCGTTGACCCTGGCCATTGACCGAGCAAACCCAACGTTCCTACGAGCTCCCTCCCGTAGGAATGTGTTTAAAAATAACAACATCTGAGAGCCAGACATCGGGCGAATATAAGCATCTATTGACTGACGAGAAACAAGCATGGGTGACTACTACATAATAATAACAACAACAAATACCCTCAGGTCTTCGCACATGATAGGCTCACAATGACGACATCACATTTACCCCCCTCTGTTTAATACCGAAACAAGAGAATTCGCAATTCGGGCTATCGCCTGATGAAGCTGGTTATAATTACCAGCGAAACGTCGTACTCGAATTGTAAATGTTGTGGGTTTACTCTCCAACGCTGAACTAGTAACGAATTGCCACGTTTTGTTTACGTGACAACCCTTACTCATTGGCTGTGTTGGTTGATGATGGGTTTAAGGACATTTATATTTACGCAATCTAACCCCAAAAAACGCCCCTCGATTATGAACCTAATACCCGCTCGTTATCTCAACGCTGTCTGCGCACCGCCGTGGGCAGCTACCACGGTGCGTTCACCTTTTGTTGTTTGGGAACACGCGAGGTTTTCAAACACCGCGAATTGAGAGCGAGGCGATGAATGCGGCGCTTTCCCAACACGGCCTTGTAGCATGCATTCGTGATGAGGCGCAAGCTGACCCGGATAATATTTCACTTTTGCTTTTTTTCTCTCTCTCTCTCTCTCATTTATCCACATTTGTGGGGTTTTTTTATGCAACACAAAAAGTTCGCACGCAAGGCGGTTGGTTACGATAGTGCCCGCGTCGTTTATTGACATTGCTTGTATATTAATCTCTTAATTGTAGAATTAGTAACTCGTTACACTTGCATGAAGTTTGGCATGGCTTTCATCGTGAATTATAGATGGTGCCTTTATTATTATTTTACTCTCTCTCGATATACTTGTTAAGTTGGAGAGTTGTTGTTTTTGTTTTAGCCTGCGCCATTTAGAACATGCATTGAGATTATTGAGATTATTTTGCTGCTGTACATTTCTACATGAGAGGGCACTTTGTTGGCCTATCATTTATGGTGGCCAGGTCGCTTCTGAAAAATAAGGTAATACCTCAGTGGGCTTTTCCTGGTCGGATAGGGATGGTTTAGTTGTATTTGTGTGCTTTTGGGGTGATTTGTATACCTTTCTTGTACTTTGCATTCCTATCGCGTTTTTTACTGTTTGTTGTTGTAACGTTTTTACCCGCCCGACTGAACATCTCAGTATAAATAGATATTCTGATTCTGAAGCATTGTGCACAATATCTTCACCAATCTATCTCCTAGCGTGAGGTCATGAGAGCTCTCGTACATAAGGCCACTTTTCAGGGTCGAACATCTTGTGATCTGGTTCCAAGAGACCAACATTCTGTCGAACCAAAATGAGTTTGCATTTGACGTCAGCACAAGACAGTTGCATTATTTTACCTTTGCAATATCAGTAATT
>NW_024705148.1:0-17087 GCF_018977255.1 Callorhinchus milii
TTTCAGCCCGGATAGTGCTTGAATAGGAGAGTAGGAGAGCAGCCTGGACAATAGGTGTTATAGGCTGCAGGACAATGAGGTGGGCAGAAAGGGGCAATGCAGAAACACACATTGATGTATGGTACTGTATTCCACTTCTATGTCCCTGTATTCACATCCAACCTTCACAGGTCGGCAATAACTAGCATGGTGGAGTATAGTCATATTACTTCACCCTGAGCACTGTATCTATACGTGAAACTACTCTATTTATCAAACCCAGATGGATGATGATGATGTTGCACTATAACCTGACTGCCGCTCACAGCCAACACCAGTGATGATTATCTGAACTGGTTTTGGGCCTCCCCTAAATAGACAGCCTCATATGAGGTGCAGTGTGTAAAACATCATCACTGGAGAGACAAAGGCAGCATGTTTCTTTGCTTCTTAACAGCCTCTAGCCCAAAAGTCTGTTAAGGCTATACAGGGGATATTTGTCTTCACATATATATATAAATATCCCATGTGTGTGTGTGTGTATGTCTGGAAAAAAAACAGTCACACCTCCTCATAGTGCCAGACGGTTACACTGGCCCATTGTGAGCTATGCCATTTTGGATAAAGGTTGATGTTAATCACCTGATTACACTCACGCTGTGCTCACATTGAATGCAGACCGCTAACCCCTCCACCTTAACTTTAATTACCCGAAAAGAATTCACCGAAGACCCTGAGGTGGCAGGCGTCCGTGATGTCCCTGGACAAAGCCCTTTGGGCAAAGCCAGGGGACCGAAATCCACTTATCCACCTGCCCCCCAACTTGCAGAGCCTCCGGAAGCAACAGAAAATTACGATGGCTGCCTAAGTGCATGGACTAACATTAACTGCAGTGGAAAGGCTACCAATTTCCGATGGGAAGCGAAACCCGTAACACCTAGGACTCTGATACAGGAGATCGACTGGTTCTAACTCCTATCAGCATGAGGGGTGGACAGTCTCGACTTGAGACACAATGTCAGAGCACAGAAAGTGACTTTAATTTGAATGAGAGAATGAAGATGGTGTGGAGTGTAGCAATGAGGTGTGAAAAGCCACGAGTCCCAGGCTGTCGTGGGCTTGCCTCGCTATCAACAGTTGGCGAGAAATAGTGCTCGCTACTGCCTCTACCCCCAGCAAAGATAAACATCTGTGGAGTGATACTTCTCCACCTAGGTGAGGATGTGTTGGCTGGGTCATGTAGCCTGCATGCCAGACAGCACATCCTAAGCAGCTTCTGTTAGGCTGGATAGAGGGCTCTAAGCGGGAAAGGCATTGGATAGTGTAGAGATGGGCTGATGTAGTACAAAAGGACATGGAGCTAAGTAGATTTGCCGATGACTGGCACCAGTAGTTTCAGAATTCGCCTCTGTGGAGGAAGCCCATGAAAGATACTGCCGGACAGTTTGAGGCAGCCACCCTCTGGAAACATCGCTTATTGACACTGCAACCACACCCGTCCTGGCAGAATCACGCTGGTGCCGCGTTGCGAGGAGCTCTTCTTTCCGTACAAGTGATAGGGGACGATTTGGCATAAAGGGCGCTCATGAATAGTGCTGAATGCAGAACCAAGCCCACACCCCCAACACCGAGCCATGCCTCCAGTTGTTCGATGGCTATGCCCATTCTACCGACCGTGCTGTCTGGGGCGGAGTGACATGAGTGAGATGCGGCCCTCAGCGGCAGGAAGGCCGTCCATGAATTGTGAATGGCGGGATTGGGGAGAAAATAGGCCACAAATTTCCCCAGAGTGGCAGAAAAGTTGGCGCAAAGTGCATATATCATTCGCCGGCCCTGGTCTGGGGTAAGCATAGTTCTTCATGCCTTCAGGGTTGATCAAATTTGTACCGTATAGTTAAAGGTATAGGCCTTGCAATCGCTTGCTCATGCCACTGCTGGTGGATGACCTTACTACAGGGAGCTCTAGACAGTTCCTCGAGAGGCTATTTCGGCCTACTCGACTGAGCGAAAATTATTAAAACTTTGTGTGAAAACGGCAATAGTTGTGACTTCGGAATAGAGAATTTCCAGCACTGGCTCAGGGCTGTAAACGGGTGGCGAGGCCAGTCAGAGGCATATTTGACTTTTTTAGGCAAATGTGATATTCTTGTTATATACTGTACGGCATTTTACATTATTTAGGTTATTCTTCTTAGTTAAATAATACATGTGAAGTGAGCGACACGTCCAGTAGAAGGCTTCTTATTTATTAAGAGCACACAGGGCGATACACTTCGTAACGCGGCTACACCCAGGCTGTCCAAACACGCAAGCCCATCTCTGTCCTGCGCTACGCTGGCCGGTTGACGAGCGTAGCGGCGGCGACGGAGCTGCTCTTGCAGAAGAACAGCCACGTGGTCGAAGACGAAGAGATGACTACGGCAGCGACGCAGCCAGGACCCAGACCTCACACTAACAGCCCCGAAGCTCTGGTTTGGTGCTCCTTATATCCGCCTGGCATGGCCAAGCTCCACCTCTGGCCACGCCCCCTTTCTAGAACTTTCTAGAGCCTTCGGGATGGTTCCCGGAGCTTCTCGACTGACTCTGCCCTTCACCTTTACCCCAGATTCGCCCCTTCATAATAAGGCATTATGTAATGCAGCTATAACCGAAATTTCCCCTTCAGGCTGGCAGGTGTCACTCTGTCATTACACATGCATAAAAAATAACATAACAAAACCAAGCCTTTACTTCATGGTGGACTGGTTTCAATTACCGGTAGTTTTTTTTTAATTAATAGTTACACAACTGTGCTACCATGAGAGAGATATTATCGTGATATGTGGAATTTAGTTTCGGACTTTTTCATTTAGTTGTCCCAAATTTTAGACCAACAGAAATGTGCCATTAAATCCATAAATATCAGCCCCCACATTATGCACTCAGGGAGTCAGTTCAAATAGAGGGAATTGCTACAAATGTGTTATTTACCTTCCGCAATATCCCCGCCATCAACCTCTTCACTCAGCTCCCTTATGGGCAGCAATCTTCTAAATAATAAATGCCGCAAGAAACAAGGGAAATTAAACCTGCCATAAAACTTACCAAGATTTGTTTTACATATATGCTGCTTTCAGAGAAAATTGTCGGCTCATGATATTTACAGCTGATACCCTACCTCCTCCCCAGCACACACGCCCCCAATCACCCCACCCTTTGTGATTCAACTCCCTCTGATCATAATAATCATCACCAGGCCCAAAACGGGAGAGCGGCTCATGGTGGAAATGTAATAACGAGCAAGGTTTGCCAGAGGCTATGGTTCCCCTGGCTCAGGCACGGCACAGCCAAGCGTGTAATGCAGCACAGATAGCAGGAATAATCATATGCCCAATTAATCGCTGCAATTAGTGGACAGCTGCGCAATGTGACCTCCTTTGGGGTGGGGGGGCGCTAGAGATTAGAAAAAAGATGTCCAGGCTGTGGGGCAACTTGAAAAGGGGGCACAATGCGAAGGAAGGATTGCAGAGGTAACTTTATAGATGATCTGCGAGATAAATCTCCGTTTGGAGGACATCGGTTTTTATTCTATTCCTACATCATTACAACACAAAGTCAGCATCAGATTATTACAATTATTATTCAACATAATAAGCACCAACCACAGCGCAAATAGCCAAAGACGTCTACATTTTTTAAGTAATTTCCAATGGCTAATACTATTTGTAACTGACAATCCACGCAATAAAATGTAACGAGATGATAAAAACTACTTCTCAGCTAAACATACAAAATATAATCAATTGACCCAGTTTCAACCAAAAATACCCTGCCGACTTTTCGTCTGACAACTGCGGACAGATGTTTTCACGTCCCTTTGGCACCTGATAGATCCGTACCCAATTTCCTATTTTAACGTTTAACACATTTGCCATTCTCTCGAAAGGAGAAAAAAAACGAGACCGAAATGAAGCTGACATGTCGCGGCCATCAAGTTTGCCTCCTATTAGTGGCTGTGGGCAAGGCGTTGGTGTCTTGGGACTGTTGAGGGGTGAAAAAAGACTGTGGTGGTGTGGGTGAATCTTGCTGGCTATGCATTCAGGTTAACAAGGGGACTGAGTTCGCGTAATATATTATGATGGGAGCTGACAGTGTATAATAAAAAAAATCCAGCCTATTTTTACATCAGTAACCTTCCCTTTTTCCTCTCGCTATTGTATTTCATACCAAAGTATTTTGGGCATTAGCTTACTCTACAATCCTCGTGTTGCGTCTGTGAGCAACAACAAAAACGGAAAACAGCAAAATTAAATCAACAACATTATTTTTTTCTTCACGTGAAGTAATGCGTTGCAGGTACTGTATTGATTTTTTTTGTAACCACTACGGGGTGAACATTTTCAAAGACTTTGTACAAATCATTTAAGCTGCATTTTTTAAGTCATTAAATAGATTAATACTAATGTAATTCCATTATGGAGAGACAGAAAGAGAAAAAAATATCAACTTCGTTTTAATGGACCCTGTGGGGTTGTGTGCATCCGCCAATGCACCAATGAATCCACAAACTGCTTTGCGCCATCATGGTTTAATCTATAACTAAGGTATTAGAATTTTTTTTACTTTCAGAGTGCACATTTTGATTCCTCATCCACATTTTGTAATAACTATATTGATGTAGCGGGGTTTTTAATCCCCGTTTGCGAATGTTTTTTTTATCATAATTACATTTTGTCACGTAATTATTTTTGCTATAACAATTTTATTATATATGGATATTACAGTTTAACTACTGTAATTAAAGTTGTATTTAAATTACAATCCCATCTTTAATGCAATTTCAGTCGCTCACACGACTGATGTTATGTCAGTTGTCAAACCGCCCTTACAGTGTGCATGCTCAATTAGGGATTATATGAAGCCATTTTGTACCTTTAAACCCTCAAAATTACTTCTCCGCTACACTACTTGCAAACGCAGTTTCAACGTGCTGATTCATATAGCTATTTTGGCTGTCAGTCTGCCACCTTTTGGCAGATTTTTTTTGCACAATACCGGAACAATTTTACATCTTGTAATTCACGCGTCGCCAATTCCACATAAAATACAATCAATTTCGGATTTACAATATGATACAATTTGTGTATATATATTTCGTCGAAATACTACCACATCTCAAGACCCTGTATTGAAACACTGGGCATATTTATGTTATCGAGACACTCATGTGTTGTGGGTGTGTCTTGCGTGCACGAACGACAGAGCCTGATTGGTCGGCTTGCCCCGGGCAAGTGTGCTGATGTCAGCACATACAAGCCCTGATTTCCATCAGAACTCCCCAGCAACTATTGATTGGCTGTGGAGGGGCTGAGTTTTTTTTTGGGGGGGTGGGGGTGAATATAACACAATGGAGCTCCACCCATTATGCGTGATGAATTGGGAGGAGGAAGAAGAAGAAACCTGTCACGTGAATTTGTCCAAAATCGCTTTTTGGGGACATTCCATCAAAGCACGGAATCCCACTAAAGTGTGAGACAAACATGGACTGGGCTGAATGTGCGTGAACGGCACTAACACAAATAAAAGCACGCTATTTGTCTACACAGCGCCTGCTGGAATTGGTCATAGTTTCAGATAGTCATCTCCTTTAATTAATGAGGCAAACAGGAATATTTATTTGCAGAGACCCAAGTAGGATACAACTTCTCATTAGCAACGAGACTTTCGCTTATTTGACGAAAACGTGTTTGGAAAACTCTGCATACGTCATCTCCTCGGTGTTGCAAATTGTCAACAGCTCCAGCACTGTGCTTTTAATTACGTGCATGTAATTTACGGTATTACAATGCTTAAATAATGTTTCCAACTCATCAAGTGTAGTCGTAATGGCGACCTGGGGCCCCGATTCATGAAGCGTTCGGTTTTTTTACTTTGGAGAAAGCAGATGGACGTTTGCTCAAATAGAATGTGGAAAGGAATCAAAAGTTCAAATTTACTTTGGTAAAACCTCTCAAAGATGGACTAACTGAAGTCATACTTTGAGGTATACCAGAAAGGCTCTATGGAAATAAATGAATAAATATGAAAATACTTTTTTTCCCTCCAGCCAGAACACTTTTTAAATCCTTTATATTAAGTTCGCTTGCTTGCTTGCTTGCGTGCTTGCTTGCTTACGACCGTGCAAACCTTTCGTTCGTTTTTTAACCCACTTCCCGTGATCCAATCGAGCTAACATTTTCCACACAGACTCGTTGTGTGTGACAATTAATTTTCGTGAAAAATGTTTTCCTAAATTTTACACTGTTTAGGGAAAACAAATTAAATATTTAATTACCAATTGCTTAATACTGTTAGACAATCATCTGACCCATAGGTGGCAGCCATCTCAAGCCAGAGGACGAAAGGACTCTAGCCGCCACGCATATAAAGGATTTATAGTGAAAACTTTGTTTTTACTGGTTATACTTATTAAATCATTTATATTAAGTTCGCTTGCTTGCTTGCTTGCGTGCTTGCGTGCTTGCTTGCTTGCTTAGGACCATGCAAATCTTTCGGTCGTTTTTTAACCCACTTCCCGTGATCCAATCGAGCTGACATTTTCCACACAGACTCGTTGTGAGTGACAATTAATGTTCGTGAAAATTTTTTCCAAAATTTTACACTTTTTAGGAACAAAAATATTATATTTTATTACCAATTGCTTAATGGTGCAATGCAATCATCTGACCCATAGGTGGCAGCCATCTCAAGCCAGAGGACGAGAGGACTCTAGCCGCCACGCATATAAAGGATTTATAGTGAAAAACTTTGTTTTTACGGGTTATACTTGTTACATATTCATTCTCGGCAATTCAATTTCACGTGCATCATTCTACCGCGTGATCTGGTCATGGTAACCCTGTGCTCTTTCATTTTGTGACGTTAATTTTTTAAACGAAAGGGGGGGGGGAACATTTAGCAATTTCAAATGGAATATATAAATAAAAATGTTATTTTTTAACCATTTTTATCCTGTGCCATTTGGCAAACTTGTGCTCTCACTTTTTTTAACACGTTCGCTTTCAGGACCAATATTATGATTTATCATCGATTTTCTGGTCAGGTCGCTTGAGTAAAATGTGTGTCGTAGCATTGTGTGTCACGTGACTGTGTTGGGTGGAGGAGGGTGGATGACACAACACAGATTGCTTACACGATCTGACCTAAAAATCAATGCATGAATCTTGTCCTCTTTCGTTTGTGAAGTTAAATCTCTAAGAAAAAAAACTTCAGCAAATGTATTGTGAAACGTATCAAATTCAATTTTAAACATTAATCAATCTTTCACACATGAAGAGGTGGTGGTGGAAATTTACACGGATTAAACTGTAGTGATGTGTGAAGAATCTTTTTTTACTGTGAATTATTACATTTCGTTCGTAGTTATTACATATCACAATTATGATGATTAGTCATTCGTATTTAGTTCATCGTGATAATGTGTTTATTTTATACAAGTGATGTGTTAATCGTATGGAACTTAAATGAAGTATTTCAATGTAAAGTGGAGGATATTGAGCAAATCCCATTCAGTTGAAAAGTGAGGCGCTCGCAATCTAAAGTTGCGAGTGACTTCAGATTTCTCTGGAGGGGGAGGGGGGGGAGATACACTTGAGTACCATTTTGTGGGGAAGTCAACATGGGATGTTGTATGGATATTCTCGCCTCTGCCATGGGAACGTGGAACTTCCACCGTTCGTTCGGGGTTGTAAAGAGGAGATAAATAAGCGCCGCCTCAATGTTCATTGAACAAGAAATCACTTTGACGGTCTTTGACTACCTCTTAAACACATTCCTGCGGAGGGAGCTGGTAGGAACGTTGGGTTGCTCGGTCAATGGCCAGGGTCAACGGCGGCGTGGTGTATTCCGCAAATATGGCCGACTGTGAGGGCGGGCACAAGCCGGCGTGAGTAGGTTAAACGTTGAGTTTTATAAGGGCACCACGGGTTGACCAGCCCCTCCCCACCCAGCCCCACCCTCCCACCCCCCACCCGCCCACCCTGCCCACCCAGCCCCTCCACCCTCCCCACCCAGCCCCTCCCTGCACGACGGACGGACACTATAATCCAGTGTGGGCTGGTGTAACCAGGAGGTTCCTACCAGTGTAAAGTTTCTCGTTATTTCATAATTACACTAGAAGCTGTATACAAGCCCACTCCTTTGGAACAAGTCCAGGTGTGCTTATATCCAAAGTGTGCTTGAGTGAACAATGTCCTTTACCTTCCCCACGAACGAGTGTGATGTAAGGATGTGTTGTTCTCAATATTACAAATGTGCAATTTTTTAAAGGTGTGTTTATATCCAGGTTCTTCTGTATTGCGTTAGTCTTGGGGATTCACAATCAGCCAGACCGTGGCAGCTCAGTTTATGATCCCAAAATCGTAATGTGTGTTTGCCCACCCCTCGTGCAAACATGTACCGTGGTCTGATTGGTTCGAGCGTGGTGTGGTTCACCACTGATGAGCAGGATGCCCTTAAGCAGATAGAGGGTGGTTGTGCAGGGATGGTTTGGTATCTTGTTGGGTCCGCACGCAATGCACTTCGCTCTCGTGTCTCTCTCACAAAATGTAATCTTGGAATAACTGGTACTATCGGGTAATCTTTATATAAATGACAAATATTATCATATATGGCCACTTATGGTAGGTAACAAGAGGCATGTTTTTTTTCTTCTTCCCAACAAATCATAATCAAATGTATGTACTGTACTTTCAATTTTTGTGTGGTTTTTCTTTGACAGCATTGCATGGGGCTGTAGAATCCAGCCACATTACGATGGGTCGTCGTGTCTACAGTTCAGGTGCACTGGCTTATCTCATCTCTTAGCACCGATGCTTGCTCATAGAGGTCAATTTTATTCCCATAAATAAAATTATCAAATGTCACAATATCAATTTAAAGTGCTTGTCTTTTAACCTGCAGAATTACATTGATCCGAACAAAAATATCAATGACTTTCTCTTTGATGAGTAAAGCAATTGCGAGGCTCAGAAACTATGACAACCAACAAAAGGTACAACACTGCATAACTACATCCTTTATGAAGAAAGGGAAGTAATTTCTCTGAAATTAAATTCTGAATAAATGTAATATTTATATCTCCTCATTTATTGTGTACACTAGCTTGTTTGCCATCCAAGGACGGGTGTATATTGCAGTAAATCTGAAATATTCAATAGAAAAATTGTTCAGCTCATGATTATTAATGAGGGGGGGGGGGGTTGCCCCATGTGGATTGACGTCACCCGCTAATGGTTATTGGGAGGGGTGCGGCATGTGGAGTGACGTCACCCCCTCATGGTTATTGGGGAGGGGTGCGGCATGTGGAGTGACGTCACCCGCTAATGGTTATTGGGGAGGGGTGCGGCATGTGGAGTGACGTCACCCCCTCATGGTTATTGTGGAGGGGTGCAGCATGTGGAGTGACGTCACCCGCTCATGGTTATTATGGGGAGGGGTGCGGCATGTGGAGTGACGTCACCCGCTCATGGTTATTGTGGAGGGGTGCGGCATGTGGAGTGACGTCACCCGCTCATGGTTATTGTGGAGGGGTGCGGCATGTGGAGTGACGTCACCCCCTCATGGTTATTGGGGAGGGGTGCGGCATGTGGAGTGACGTCACCCGCTCATGGTTATTGGGGAGGGGTGCGGCATGTGGAGTGACGTCACCCGCTCATGGTTATTGGGGAGGGGTGCGGCATGTGGAGTGACGTCACCCGCTCATGGTTATTGGGGAGGGGTGCGGCATGTGGAGTGACGTCACCCCTCATGGTTATTGGGGAGGGGTGCGGCATGTGGAGTGACGTCACCCCTCATGGTTATTGGGAGGGTGCGGCATGTGGAGTGACGTCACCCGCTCATGATTATTAATGAGGGGAGGGGTGCGGCATGTGGAGTGCGCGACCTTCTTGTGCTTGTGTAAATTTCCACGCGGCATGAATATTAATGAAGGGGGGGGGGGCTCTTTTGCAGTGACGTCACGCACGGATGTAGCACTGTGCTGCGTAGATTTATTTTTACCGTCACTTTCTGTAAAGAAACGTCATATTTGAAGCGACTTTGCGTAATAAATTATTTAATTCAGCTCGACCTTCCTCTGCGTTAGTGTAAAAATCCACCCACTCATGAATATTAATGAGGGGGGGTGGGCCTCATGTGGAGTGACGTCACGCGGGGGGGTGGCCTCATGTGGAGTGACGTCACGCGGGGGGGGGTGGGCCTCATGTGGAGTGACGTCACGCGGGGGGGGTGGACCTCATGTGGAGTGACGTCACGCGGGGGGGGTGGGCCTCATGTGGAGTGACGTCACGCGGGGGGGTGGACCTCATGTGGAGTGACGTCACGCGGGGGGGGTGGCCTCATGTGGAGTGACGTCACGCGGGGGGGGTGGACCTCATGTGGAGTGACGTCACGTGCGGGACGGACAGACATTTCTGGGTGATTATAGGAGGTAATTACTACTCGTTGGGTGTGTGTGTGTGAGGGTTGTAGGAGTGGCAGCGCAACGGTTAGCACGCTGCACTATGGGGTGGGTTCCCGTTCACGGTCAACACCAGCGACAATGATCTGAACCAGTCTCCCCTAGGTCGACTCAGCCTCAAATTATTATCTGTGCGGGGTGTAAACATCGCCACTTCGGGAGAGAAAGGCAGCCGGGTTTGGTGCTGGCCACCCACTCTTGTGTACCGTGCAGGCCCTCATATGTGCTTTCTGGCTGCATTTGCTCCAAGAGTCTGTTCAGGCTTTATGGGGGATATTTCTCTTTGGGGTGGGAGGGGAGTGGAGGAGCAGAGGCATAGTGGTTAGCTCACTTTGCTCAGAGCATGTAAACCTTGGTGTAACTTCTGGCCACGGCTAACATCAGTGACAATGTATGCTGTATTATGTTAAACCTCCTTCGCACCGTACATAGTCAACCGTGCTAATCGGAGAGCTATCTGAACTTGACTTGTGAACTTGACTTGGCCTCCGCCTCCTGACCAGCATGGTCAAGTTTAGTCAAACAGTTGCATGGTCTACATGGCATGGGGATAGACAAATCCACTCGGTTTCTCTGGTTATTACAGTTTCTTCCCACACGTAATTGGCTGATAACGCTTTTACAGGGCTAAGCTTGACAGGGAATTTAACAGAGAATGGGAAATCACTGGGAATTATTTCAATGCAAAGCGTATTGTGCGACTAAAAAAGGAGTAAAACCAAAAGAAAAATGGCAGAAATAAATGTCTCCGAACCAGTTATATCATTGCTGGGCAATTAATACAAGAGTAAGCATAGACATGGTATAGGATCATAGGAATTCAGCAATTGGGACAACAATGTTGCACACTCGAAATGAAGGATGTGGGCAGGTGCTCCAAATCGAGGGCAAACACATTTATTGTGGTTAATCTGTAAAATGCAACAGCACGTGTGTCACACACAGCAATCCTCAACCGAGTCGCCATTAACCACGTGACTGGTGTACCAGTCGGTTAATTAATAACCCTGCCAGCCACCCACAGGCGCAACTCAGTTATCGCATGCTGGTGTACACACGTGCATTGATGTACTGCACAGCACATAAGGACTTTCACAAAACAACACTTTACTCCCTTGCTGCACGAGGAAATCATTAAAAGAATGGTCCATTCCTAATGTGCCACAACAACAATAAGGAACATGTAATTTTCTGTGATTTATGTATATGTAGTAAAAAGAATAGCATGCAAATCACAGACATGTATCGAATCTTGAATCAGGAAAGTAGATCACACCTGGTCCAACTCTAAACAATGTAGTGTGATTCTTTGAATTTCGAGTATTTGTTACAAACTAAAATAACGCCGCTTAATAGCTTGTGTCATTTATATCAATCTGTTTTTTCGTGGGCAGCGTTTAGGGGGCTATTTCTGATGGGTCTCTGGTCTGATGTCACTTCAAATGAAGCACAAAGGAGTGTGTGCGACACGAGAGCGTGAAGACTGGGCCCTCTGGGGGGAGCAGTGATCGTGATGCCAGAGACAGACCGGGCAGCTTAATGGCTAATAACCTTCCCAGCGCAGCATTGGCTCTCATAGCCGGGGGGGGGGGTGCAGTTTGGCAATGAACGTGCCACACAGAGCATTGCGAGCAAGACTACCTACTGCGAGGTTCAAACTTTTGACCCGCCTACACACACTTTAGCCACGTCATTACTCATATCTGCGTTTTCTTATTGGGGAGGGAAACAACAAAAAAATGTGGCGGTGTACGAATGACGTCGTAAACACAATTTACTGGACAGCATTAATGCGGCGAGGTCGTAAAAAGTGGCCGCCTTTCAATATTGCATCCAGAATGGCTCCGGTGCAATGTACATAAAATGTACATAAAGCACGGTGTCCTCTCCTGCGTGAGTTTTTGTACTCGTGTACCATCGCCCTCCAATGGGTTTTCAGGTCGTCTTGAAAGAGCTCCCAGCATGTGGAGCGAAACGTCGGACATCATGCTTAAACAACACGTGGTACAGCCTGAAAACACATCGGCAAGCCAAATGTATATTAGGTGCCATATACACTGAACACATATTGTATATAGTGCATTAACAGTTATGACTGCATAACCTTTGTAAAACACTAGACACACAGTCAGATATCTTTCAGAATCATGCACGGAATCAGTAAACACGTTAAAACACCTTAACTGTTTGATATCTACGTTGTATAATGATGGATAATTATTGCATGCATTACCTAAGATTACCTTGGTGACGTTGGATTTGTGTGGCACTTTGTTACATTGGTGATGGTGTGTCAATGACTCCAGCGAATGCAAGTTGAATGACAGACTCAATGGCACAGGGTTATTATGCCAATGACATTGGGGTGAGCCAATGTACACTGTGTACTTTAAGAGGCACTAATGCATAACGTATTGTTCTAACAACATTCTTCCCCGGTCTTTCCGCATGTGGCGGTATGTTATGAGTATAAACAAGTCCTTTACAGTGGGAATGACAGCTCATTCATGTCATGGCAAGCCGATTCATCGTTATTTTTCTTCACAATTTTTGAAAAAAAAATAACAATGGTCAACACACTTTTTCTCCCCTAAGGTATTGCAACGGTTTTAAGGTAATTTTAGGGTGCTGATTCCAAATCTGGCATCAGTTTTTGTCTATCACATCAGGTTTTTGAGATATCAAATATTGCATTTTCAATAAAAACTGCAGAAAAAATATGAAATAAATGTGGATATCTACATAAAATTATATTATAAACACACTCTCCTAAAAATACAGCACCATATTTTAGCACTAAAGCAGTCACTGACTCGCAACATCTTGCAATCATAAGTGACAGAGTTAATTTCGGGTAAAATCAATGAAAATGGGTTATACCGATAGCATAAAAATTATGTGATCAGATTTGGAATCAGCACCCTGAAATTAGTCTAAAACAGCTGCAAAAGTCCAGGCCGGAAAAAAATTATTTTTTTGTTGACCAGTGTAATTTATTCATGATATTTGCCGGGAGGTGGTAGCTACGCACGTGGACTGTCATCCAGAACTGTGGAGGCAGCGAGGGTTGGTGGATTACACAAACGTTGTACAACTCCCCTCCCGTAGGAGTCAAGGTGATGCCATACTCTGGCTTGCCAGGAGAATGTGGTATGTGAAAATGTGGACAAATCTCCATCTGTTCCATTGAGTGTTTCCCCCTCCGGGTGCTCCGGTTCCTTCCACATGTAAACACGCATTCATTAGCGAAAACATATCTTAATATGTAGAGAACCACAGAGCTTTGTGCCAGCTCACCACCTGACTGCTGCCTTCCAAGTAGTCTGTGGTTGCTATGCGCCATTACAAGTTGAAATTAATATCTATTTTTTGTAAAAAAAAGACGTGTAAATGCGTACATTGTGATGTAATAATAACACTATGTAACACGATTTTTGTTCCTGGGTAGTAAGTGTTATTTTATAATAGCTTATGCCTCAAAAGTATAGAAAATGGCTATTATTCCCCACAAACTTTGCTTTTGTGACCAGGACTTTATGTGAAGGAATGACACAAATGCGCACGTTTTCTCATTGAAAATAGGTCAATTTAAGAATATCACTTTCCTGGTCACAAAAGCAAAGTTCTTGGAGAATAATGGTAATTATCTGTACTTTTGAGGCATAAGCAATTAGAAAATGACAATTACTACTCATGAAAAAATGTTTTTGTTACACGGTGTTATATGTATGCAAGATGAGTGCACAGCTCAAGTTTGTCTGATATACTGTGGATCACTTCGTATCAAATTTTGTATCCTGAACCAATCCAATCCATGAATTCCAGATCTTGGTTTTTTGGTATGACCCTGACTGATTGGGAATTAATGTGTACGGTTTATGTGTGCAATGTCACATTATTATGCAAATGAGTATGGCATATGTAGAGAAATCTTTATTAAACCCTGCGTGCTCCTATGATTGGTTGGGCCCTAATTTGTTGTATGATTATTATGTTCCCAATTATCTTCGTGGACAATTTATATACGCGCGACAAGAGGCTTATCACAATTATCCACTGATGAACCCCACTCTAAGCTATCACCACCTCATACGTTGGAGTAAACTAACAATCTACTCCACACATGCACGTAAGCCGCTATGTCTTCATGGTTTTTGTCAGTTGTGTAATAATGCCCCACTCAATGAAAATGCATACCCTACAAACCCTGGGCACAAAAATGCAGGAGCAGAAGGAAGGGGTGATGGTGATGCAGAAGGATCAGCCAAGCTCACAGAGCCATGAGGTGTCTGGGCTGCATCTGGGCCTTGCTGCTGATTTTGGAAACACAAATAACACCATTCTGGTGACACTGAGCCAAATCGCCAGTGCTTGTGAAAACGTAGAACCAGTGAGCTGGACCTGATTCCCTGCCGTACTAGTTTTTAATTGACCAGCGAGAATAATGAAGCAGTGTTGACACGTACGGTGTGCTGCACTGGTGTGGAAAAACCGGTGTCTGCATTAAGCGCGAGTTTCACAAGGTCAAGTTAACTTAAAATGAGAACGCTCTGTGCTGTGCCAATCCCAGTACTGGCAAAGCAAAGAAAACAGGACAAGTCATCCTTCAACCTCAATATGCATAGTGCGATAGCCATTATGAGTACTCACCAACATAACTTGCCCGTCTCATAACTTTATAGTAGAAGGGGAATCCGTCTTTGATTTAAATACATTTATTTAACCACCCAATCCAATTCTGAATTCGTCATGGTTTTTTTCTTTTCTCTTTGTAATTCTCCACATTGTTCAGTGCAGTTTGGTGAAGGTTTTGTCCAACACTGGTTCAAATATCACTCACAACGTATCATTAGCTCGACTGGCAATCCGGCTCAGGTCGCTGGGTTCATAGATGAGTGGTTAGCGCACTGCGATATAAACCCTACTGCCAACAATTAAAAAAAAATATATGTAGTGTAAATGGACATACGTGAAAAGAGATCTTCATAGCTCCTCGGATTTCTCCAGCGTAAATAAATATTCTGATTCTGAAATACATGTTATTGGTATCACGGAGATGGAGCAATGTAATCAGCCCACGTGCAGCCTGCACTGATGAGCATGGTGAAGTATAAATATAATCAAACAAACCCCATGCCTGACACAGTATCAAGAGACAGAATCAAACAGTGCATTGACAAAGGGCTGAACACTGCAAAATACTCAGGATGGAACATTTTTTCTCTCTCCCCATGTGATTCAATTGTCCTAATTCGGGAGCTTTAACCGCTTCGAAAACTTATTTTTGTAACACATTCCTGCGGAGGAAGCTGGTAGGAACTTGGGTTGCTCGGTCAATGGCCAGGGTCAACGGCGGCGTGGTGTATTCTGCAAATATGGCCGACTGTGAGGGCGGGCACAAGCCGGAGTGAGTAGGTTAAACGTTGAGTATTATAAGGGCACCACGGGGTGACCAGCCCCTCCCCACCCAATCCCACCCCTCCCACCTCCCACCAGCCCTCCCTCCCCACCCAGCCCCTCCCCATCCCGCCTCTCCCCACCCTCCCTTCCCACCCAGCCCCACCCTCCCCACCCAGCCCCTCCCCACCCAGCCCCTGCCCACCCTCCCCTCTCCACCCAGCCCCATCCCTCCCATTTTTGGATGCATGACGGACGGACGGACACAATAATCCCCTTTGGGCTGGTGGAACCAGGAGGTTCCTACCAGTTAGACTGCCGTGAATATAGTGGCTGCAGCAGTCACGCGAACGGGTTCCGACAGTCGGAATAATTATTCTGATTCTGACACACAGATTGATAGCTCATTTCTTCTCAACTGCTTTTTGTGTTTAGTTTGTTGTCCCCCCGCCACCTCCGATTAGCACGTTTGGCTACGTATGGTGCAAAATAAGTTCAACTACATACATAGGGCATACGAATCGTAAAATATTGATTCTTGCACACTTGATCTGACGTGTACATCGTGAGCTTAAGAATCAATTTTAACGGGTGAATCAATAATACATCGTCACACCCCTAGTAAACACACGTCCTCCAAAATAGAATTGTGAATGCAGATCTATTTAATATACTGCAGGAGACTGCAGAAAGGGGAGCATGTGGACGACACAATGCATGCAGGTTAATGACAGCTTTCAAACGTCCTTCAAAATGTTGAGAAAAGTATGCATGTATATGTAGTGCTTGAGATACGCGTCACGCGCTGGGGTCGGTGTGCGTGCACGCGGCGGACAGTGAGGGCAAATGAGGACACAGGGCGCTGATTGGCTGGTCGTTGTTGTCCAAATTAAGGTGGCGTGATGTCTAAGGGTGGTAGCAGGTGGCAGGGGTAATTAAGGGTGCAGGGCGCTGATTGGCCGAGAGGGGTTGTTGTCGGAGAAAGGCGCCAGAGTGTCTGGAAAAACATGTCACGTGGCAGCGGGGGCTGGGGGCGAGTGGCGTCGCGGGGGATGCCCTGATTAATTGGGAATTAATTGGTTTGAGGATAAAGTCAGGGGTTTGTGGAGGAGACGGGAGTTCGTGCCTGGGAGGAGACAACGCATGGAGAGATGGAGCAGCAGAGTGAGTACCAGGATAGGGTAGCAGTGGAGAAGCGTAGGTAGCAGTGGAG
>NW_024705148.1:17117-68072 GCF_018977255.1 Callorhinchus milii
GCAAATCCACTCAAGATGGCGGTCGCCCCTAACCCAGCACTAGCAAACACCGATTAAGATGACTATTCCAGACAACTTACTGAAACAACAAGAACTGCTGAGTAAACCAATGTGATCGATAACTGGTTTCGTCCACTGTTACTACCAGCTCACGATTGCGCTTTCGCTCGCAAATAGTTGATGACGTAGGCCGTTATCGTCTGAACATCATCTCGGAGAGCGGCAGTGTCGCAGACGTTTAGCAGTAATTAAAAGCTGGCTGGGGACGCGGATCTGGCGTCTCGGGTATTTTACCTGCCGTCGAGCAACGATTGCCGCGTTGAACTAAGGCAGATGACATTCAAAGGAGGACACCAATGAGGTTGTCACCAGGAATAACATGGCCAACATCAAAAGATTGACTAGACTCGAACTGGACGCGAGATTCCCATGTATGAGCATCCGGTACTGGTCAAGTTCAAGCTGTGATCCCCGCGAGCACGCTTGCGGGCTTGTACGTCTTTCTAAAAAATACACTTGCACACATATGCTGTTTCGCCGGTAATCCGTTTTTGCTAGCGCAGGCATCAGAGTCTATCACCGGACCGTCGCGGCCTGACATAAGAAGCTGTGTTGTCCTTGTGCTAAAAAATCATTTACTTAATTGCTCTCCTTGTTGCTAGCCAGCAAACCGGTGTTGAGTGTGTGACCGCAAATGAGTATGCACGCCTATAACCGATATGTTCCATAAGACATGCGGCTCTGGAGTCTGCGTCCGGTGCCGAGGTATAATGACTCAGAAGTTGCAGCCGAGGAGCAGCCCGCTGTTCTAAAGCGACCCTGAGAATAATACGGTTAAAGACATCCTCCAATTTGTAGGACCTTATTAACACCGACCTTTTGTCACTGCATCCAGTGGCCCTTACAACAGACTCGACCTCGATGGAACTATGATAGTGGTTATAATCAGTGGTACAGCAGCCCCACCAGACCCGACGATTTTTAATGAATGGCTTGATCACCTGAGATTGGTCTGGTTACGTTTCTAAACCCTAAGGGACGGTTGACTACACCTGCGACAAATTCCCAATACGCAGCTAAACGTGTACGTTTACGAGCGACTTTTTAGAAGCAGACGCACCTATATACTTTGCGCGGCTGCGCTGAGTGTGACAGACCATCGTCTTTGAGTGACACGCGATTACGGCGATGTCCGCGGGACTCGAAAAGTCGGGGGGCGGTAAATTATGTACTCCATCCGGGCGGAGCAGCCCTGGTTATTATCTATAGGGAATCGTGGAGTCTGTATCCACAAATTGGTATATGCCCGCAGGGGCTTTTTTAGCGGAACCGCTTACTCGAAGAATAGCGAGCCTTGAACAATACTGGAATACATAAAGCATACATGTCCCTAACCAATCAACTGATGGCTATGAGGTTATCTTACCGTTAGTCACTGAATAGCTTGCTTCCCATTCAGCCTTAATTCTGCGGGTAGACACAAGATAAGCGTTGTGTTCAAGCATAACTGTATGTGGCGATGACTAACGTTGTACAAATAAACTCGCCGTAATCTTGTTATTAAAGGGAAAAGAGTTGGCGAGCTCACCCTGCCTCGCTCTACTGATTGACACGTCTCTTCCTTCCCTTTCGACCGACGGGGATTATAAGGTGGCAATTATCGGCACTATACTGACACGCAATAGGAATAAAAGCATGGATGAAGTATAAAGCTGACCGCATGCTCCTTAGACAGTCGCGAATGACCATCCTAGTCCGTAAGAGGATTAGGTCTCGCGACTGCTTTTGGCGTACATTTTTAATAATCATAGTTGTTTAGATTGTTAGCGGTCTTTTCGTTCAGGAACAAAATATAAATCAGACTATACATGAGGGTGCTCAAGGATTCCGAGATGCTTCGTATAATCTCACGTCAAACCTCTCGGTTTTCTAGGTAAGCTCCTATCCTCCGCGTGTGCCCCTTAATCAACGACTGCTGCCCCCCCGACGGTGAAACAGTTATGAACTGAAGAAACTCCAGAGAGTAGCGGCATTTTGTCATAGAAAATAAGTATGTGCCCCTTACGCGTGCTCGCATGACGACGCAGGGTACGGATTAACATACTTTCGGGAGCACTCGCTAAGCACACTTGGAGGATACTCGCGACCCCCCCAGAGGCCCGCACAGATCATAAAAATCTATATCCGTCCGCCTTACTAACCTGAGAATCGGAATATCCTATGCCTGGTGCAATTCCTACAACAGCGCTGGAAGTAACAAGAGATTGCGGTTACAGTTTATTATCTAAGATCGGTGGGTGATTACCTCTCACGATGCTGTGCTATAATCGCGTTCAATAACAGAAAAGGACTCTGTCGAAGCGAAGGTTCGAGGTTGGAGAATAAGACAGATAGCTCTTTCTCAAAAGTAGATCGCTGAACAAGTCGTTTGTACTACCCCTGCCACTCGTGGTTATGGCGATGGGCTCCGTTCCCGTGATCCAAGACTTAAGCGGGAACGTATGCCTTGGGTTGAAGCCTTCGACAGGCAACTCAATCTGCCGAATCTCTAGATGCTGGTACTAGTGTTCCCTGGCTTCGAGCGTCGTTGACCTTCCTACCAGTGGAATCTGTCCACACCAGATATAATCTATTTAGACTATTTGGGCTAATTTGGGCCAACTCCGCGCCTAACTTCGACGCATCATAGGGAGCTTCCTAATGTACTCCGCGCGCTGGGCAACCACTTGGGACTTCTAAACCGCTTGGACCCGCTGCAGGTATCATGTGCCGTTTAGGCAGCAGGTGGTACTTATTCGGAGACGAGGGAGGGGTAATGACGTTGTGTTCTCAGGCCATCCCAGGTCAGCTGGTTTGTCGGCGTTACCTACACGTATAATGACTCGGTATTGAACTATGTTAGGTGTTCATAAAGACACTATCTTATATAACGCTAGTAGAGTAAGCCGACTGTGTCTCCGAGTCTTGTCGACGTGGGAGCCAGATCCAACTACCCCCTTTCAGCGGGGCCTTCCTTCCTAGATGTGTCATTCCCCGCCTTCTCTATTCCGCGTGGGAGCATCCATGCTAAACCTAAAATGAGACTGAGGGCGCGGCTCAATATGTGGATGCTTGCCTGCAGGGGAGATAGAGGTAATCGCATCCCACTGTGGAAGGACGTGGCCCTAGCTAGCAGCTCAGTCTAAAAATGTGGGCGGACCAACGCCTTCGCTTCAGATACGTAACCGGTGTTCTGGTTAGATGGCGAGTGCATGGACCTCTACTTAGCAAAAATTAAGTGCGCCTCTCCTAGGCCTGAGTCACTCATGTCTGTGTATTAATGTAAACCCAATTTGCGGGGACGCGCCTCCGATGAACAGATCAAATGGAAGTGGAGGCCCATCGTTGCTGCAGGTCCTGAACAATAGTGTCGAGAACTGTAATCAGTATCCTCCTACGGTCGCGTCGCGCTATAATATCTAGCAGACTAAGTTTTAGCATAAACCGCACTGATGACGTTTGGTAGAACACTGGCTCAAGAATGAGTTCATAAAAGGAGAATGCAGAAGAGTTTGGGTACTTGTTTTCGTGTTTCGTTGGCTGGGGGATATCGCGTCTCCCTAGCCAAATGTAGTTATTACGACATATTGGAAGATAGACTTCCACCGGGCTCCACCCTCTCGTCTTACGGATAGATCTAAAGCCCTCTAGACGGCAAACTGCACGTGGCTAATGGTACGGTGGCAATGTATGCCTATATGAGACATTTCCGGAGCACTGGGTTGTGCGTATCCCGATCGTAAATTACAACCGTATGGGGAGAACGTGTCGAACGCGATAGCTGGGCCACGAGAATTTCATGCTCACTTACATTTGGACCCAGCGAACAATAAGGACGGTTTTATGGGGCTTAGGGGAGTTCATGAACTTACTGCTGAAGGGCAGGCTGATTGATCACCGCACCGGTACAGTCAACCATACTCACGCGCTACGTGCCGTCACCACCAATGCAAACTTACCTTGAATAAGAACACCCCGCCACTGCGCGTCGTACAGAGGACCGTTATCTAGGAAGACCTGTAAGCATAGAAACAGCCCAATGTGATATACGAGCATTAGAATCGCGTTGCTGAACAAATTGGAATGATCGCTGATCTCTTGTATGTAGTCGTAAGCGGGCAGGCCTTACGGCACGTATTACCGACACTTCAGACAAAGTCTGCAACGTGTTACGAGAATACTTGGCCTTGTTCAGCGTTACAAGAACAATGAGAGGCGCGGATCCGGGGAGCAAGATACCCAGTGCTTGGCTGAACCGGCGGTATGAACACGGCCCAACGACAGGAGCCGTGATTGCTAGTGGGACAAGCTTATGATTATAAATGGTCCGAATCTAATAGGCCGGTGCCAAAAAACTCAACACGGGAAGATTGTAATGAGTGCTTCACATGAACCGAACTAAAGCGGATTAGAATTCCTGCGACCTTCATGAGCACAATGCCGTTGAAACCTCCCTCACTCACAGCGTCATCTCGGAATACGAGACTAGGCGACTGACGGTAAACTGCGCCTCTTTAGGCGCAGCCCTCTGCCGACCGTAAAGTTGTCTTCGGGGTCTCCAGATGTGAACGCACCGCAAGGTGACGGATCAGGGCGAATCTTTAGGCCTGGGCTTAGCTAACACTTACGTACTTTCTAAAGATCCAGATGACAGTCCGGTGCGCAAGATTGATGCATATTTTCCCACACCGTTCCCAGGAAATCTTGTAGCCCTTCGAATGGGTAACGCGTAGACAGTATCGCCCCTCATAGTAGACTAGACGCTGTGATAGTTCACAATGTCCTAGCTGAATCTGGGGATTAGGGCCATTGCAGATACCGCTAGCGAACCCCAGTCTTGAGAAATCCACATCTTATACACATGCGACGTGGATAGCTGTTAGGTAGCGAGGATTCGCTAGCCGATACCTCTGCGAGGGGATTGGGCTGTCGTCAAATATTGCCCGGCCGGACATTTGCTAACCCTAACGTATCCCTGCAGACAGCGCATTGTCACTTGGCAAGTAACGATGGCTGGGACCCTAGTACTGCATAAGAAGTCAGTCAATTCCCTAGGCCATAGGTCCGTTCTGGGCACCTCCGGTGGCCGTTCCCATATAAAGTCTCCTAGGAAAGAATATTCAGGCCACAGTGTTACGTCTGGTTACTTAAGATCGATGAGTTGGTGTTAGTACCTAATTTACTCAAGCAACGCGATGGGAGTATATTTCGATTTGAAGGCGTGCTACGGGAGGTCTCTCACGTTCGCCAAGTTTGTCGTGCAGGTACAGTGGAAACACTCTCGATACACCACCGGCGACATGGTCGGCTAAGGATGCCCCCCCGTCGCGAGGGCCGTGCGGCATAAATCATAGGGGCCGCTTACTATATTAGAATGCACGGGACTATTGAAGCTGAGGAATTATAGACGTCAAGCCGAGTGTGCTCTCGTAGACCAGAAGAGTACGGTGCATTGGTGGACGATTTGTTTGAACATTATTCACCCACCATGATGCGCTACCCGTGTTCAGGAACTCACCGTCAGGTGGCGCTTTTCTGAATATCAAGACGCTACCTATGCAGTCTTAACGACACAGTGTCTGGTCGTGAACAAGAGCGGTGCAGTACCGGTATGTTGCGGTATACCATAGTGTAATTAGGAAAATGTCTCACATTGTGCTCTCCGCCACTACTAGTTCCGGTCTAGGTTGCGGTTTCGGATGCGGGTACGTCATTTTTGAAGCACCATCGGAAACCACGTCTATAGTGTACTCACCCGTATTGTTTACCTTCTGTCTTTGTGGCATGGTTCGTTATTCCATAGGTCTCCACGTGAAATGAACAAACGCTGCTAGTCTGAATAAGCACCTAGCAAGCTACTCTGTAAAGATATAATTCTTGTGGTATGGCGCTTTGATGGTTAGAATGCAGAACAGACGTCGCGGCTGCCCTACCTGTCTCCGGGTCAGGACAGCTAGCATGCTAGTCAACCCCGATCACCAATTGCCTGTCATACGCCTAGCGAGCCCTTTAGATCAATAAGATACCCCTGTTCTTGTCCACGATTCACGCGTATTGAGGTCGGGAAGTGTGGGAGTGTAAACTCTGGGAACGTGGACCCACGACGATATTTATTGAAACACAAATCCCTATTTCCGCAGATTGTTAAACTAATGCAATGGCTGCTCCTTGTAGCTATTACCTTGGACGGAAATCCTTACCGTAAACTTCCTTCATTATCCATTACAAGCTTGATAACCTGCGTTTACGGTTCACACGCAAAATGTGTGTTCGGGGTATGTTGAGTTTGATATTACGCTCTCTAAAGCGAGTCTCTCTTTACCGCAATGCGTATCCTGTAAGGCTCCTTAACACTTTGGACACCTAACCGGTACCACGTCCAGGCGCTCCGTAAGTTGTCTGTGTAACTTATCGTATACTTTTTCCGATCCTCGTCGTATAGCTCTAGTTCATCGGTTAGTAAAGCTTCGGGGCGACGGAGCTTAGACTTACGAAAGAAATTAGATTTCTATAACGCGAAACGATGACTCACCGGCTCTAATCAAGACCCATTTCTAAACTAGCTTCCTTCCGAAGTCCGAGAAGCGCAAAAGACTAGATCACCACTGCAAGTGTGTGGCTAGTACGCATCGATTGCCCTGAGTACTCCGCCATATATATTGATGGAGACTCATGCGCGTATTTTCCGCTTTATGGTTCGGAACTTGTGGAGGAATCTTAATGACACTTACGCAATAGCTACTCCCACCTCCTAAATTTCATGGCGGCTAACACTGACCTTAGGTGTTAGCCGCCACGATCCCCCACGTTCGAGTTCGTACAGGAAATCGCTTTTAATAGTGACGGAAAAGCCAAGTTAAGATGGACATTGTATCGCAAGACAGTACGCCTACACCTCGACTAGGCGACTTAATTACGGGAACCCGAGTCGTACCACTAAAAGCGCGGACATGCACTAAGAACACTCCTCTCACATACGCGGAACTGCGTGATCGACTCAGTGAGCGTTCGACGAAACCCGATGCCGTCTCACGTGATCGACATTTCGTTCGAAGTGAATGCAGCGGAACGCACTGAGATTCATCCAGGCACAAATCTTTGTATTTCCTACGGCATCGTATTTCAGAAACGGCGTACCTGCAGAGGTGGGCGTCCGGTTCCGACATGAAGTCGCACCTGGACAATGCAAAAGCAGCCACCCTAAAAACCCGTAAGTTCGTTGGGCTCGTTGCGCCCCGACACCGATCCGAAAGCAGCCGAACAGTGTGGACTACAAGTAAGCTTAGGGTAATAATCCATACGTCGCCACGACGTCTCGCTTCGCCATGGATTACCGTGTGCCTTCTGGTTACCAATCCGCTTGGTACCAACTAATCGCTGGTCAGTGATTAAAATGCGGGAAGGGGGGGACCTAAAGATTATCGCGTGATTGCCACTACTCGCCCTCGGCCGCTAGCCGAAAATAACCAACTATCTCGGCAAAAGTATAACTATTTTTTGGGTACGAACCGGTCTGTACTAACGGTAAGTCGAGGTCGCTATCTTCATCCAATTGTGACCTTACCAAAAAATAATCCTTAAAAACCACTAGGGCACACCGGACGTAATCAAGACTGATTGCCTGAATTTACATGGTACCGCAACAGGCGCAGCCACATTACGTGTAAGTCTTCAAGAGGTCTGTTCATCCTCCCGTTCAGGAAAATTACCGACTCCTATCCACCACACGAACCCTTAAGCGTTCAACTGATCAAGAGCGGGTATTCTAGTGCTATTGCGCTAAAGACGCAATAACTAAGCTGGTCATTTGCTTGCTGCACCGGGCGATTCCTACAGGACTGGTCACAGTAGTGGAGAATCTAGTTATAGAGTCGGATCCTCGGTCCTAAGAATGACGGTCGCTTCGACAACCACGGTGCTATGTAGTTAGCACAAAGTATCCTGACTGATGGTATGGTGCTGGGTATACATTGCCGGCTGTTAGGGAGACCATATCCGGTTCTCCGCGTCGGGATCCAAGCTTAAGTATCTTTGCCTGGCTCCAGTGTACGCCTCCCGGGGTAACTCCAGATACCGGCGAGAAACGGTTGCCCCACGCCCCACATGGAGCTCCTGCATATACGATACCATGGGTCCGAAGAACGCCCACGAGGGGGACCGAGCCCAGAAAGAATTGTTTGGGAATTAGCACAATTCAACCCGACCAATCCTGACTTGGGAAAACGACCGAAGTCTGGAAAAAGTTACCCCCGCACTACTTGCGCGTCCTTATTACCCCTCTGCTCTCTTAAAAGGCAATCGTAGGCTGCTCTTTGGGAAGTATCGGATGCTTCGCGCACTTCAGCCAAGACCGATCACGTGTCAACTTATCGCTGACAACTGATGTCGAACCTTTTTTTTGTGAAGCGTCACGGAATACCGACATAAGGCAACGTAAGCGATATCTCATAAAAGTAAACTCTGCGTCCATCTAGGCAACCAAGCTTAACGTACCCCCGACATTGTATAACAGTAAGTGTCTGCCATATACTCGTCCAGGCGGTGCACATATATTTCGGATAATAAGGCAACGTACATATTATTCCTAGAATGTTGCAGGAGCTCGTGAGCGGCAGTATGTCAAACCCCATAAATTTCATAGAAGACTAAAGTCAGGCTGCGAAGGACAGGCTTAAAGGTGCATATCACTCTTTTCAACCTAGCTATGGGTCGGCGGAACACACTCGTACAGTATGCCATAGCCCGGCACAGCGTGCGGTTACGTTGTAGCGGCTAGCTGGAGATCATTTTGGTTGCACTCGCGTTAGAGGGAAAATTCGTCCTATGCATAAAATTGCGACCAATTCAGACTGCAGACGTAAGTGTTCCCCTACGGTCCTGGTGACCGCACCAGAGTAACTCATGGAGTTTTGGTCATGTATACTCAAGCAAATTGCCAATTGACCTACAGCACATCTGTAGATAGAACGTAAGAGGGTGCTTAGCTTAGGTGGGTTCGGGCTAGCGGCGCTCGAAGACACCCCCGTTATGGTTCTAAGACGCGGGATGAAGTCTGGCTCATTCTTCGAATTTGATGTGGCGGCTTGATGACGTTTACATGAGAGCAGAGTGAGCGGGTCAACCCCGATAGCGATTTAGTACTCTAGTTGGTACCGTCTTTGTCCGGGGCAGGCAACGTGGCGCGTTCCCGTGTCATTAGTGCTGAAAATTATATATACCCCTGAATATCTAGGATTCTAGAATTAGGAAAAACCAGAGGATTGCGGAGCTCGTAACAAATAAGCCGCCACGTCAAGAGCAATAAAAACAGCGCGCACGGCAAAACAGGAGCCGCTGAGCTTTTAGGTGCGCTTCAACCGTGCGTGTTCGATAATATTAATTAAAGTACCACTGATGCGTCGAGTTCTCGCCATCTCGCGCGCCTAGTAATGCGGGTCCGGACGCGTGGCAAGGCCCGGCATGAGGAGCCCTAATTAAGTTGGAGTAGCAAGAACGGATTATGCAGCGGTGATAGCTTTCAGCCAACATCGTTTCTCACACAGAAAGTATTCCGCTTCTTTTAACACAAGCGATAACTATTGATACGAAATCGAGAAAAAACGGTGGGCGAAATACCGCAATCTTATCGTGCTTAGTACCTACGGTCCGGTGGAGTCAGCCCCATTTCGAGAAGGAGTCCTGATGTAATCGCAATTCACGTAGGTGTTGGTGCGTGGGTGTTCAAGAGAAGGTAAAGATCGTTGCGGCCGAGATACATTTAGATTGGCCTGCGTTTGTGTGTGCTAAACGGGGCTACAGTATGGTCTAACTGGGCGACAAAGTAGTAACCGCAGTAGGGTATTGGCAGTCCCTGCGCGTATCGCGACCCACCTAACCAGATTCTGACTTTCAACGAAGGTACATACTATATCCCTCTTGTCAGGTAATGGTTAAATATACGTGCTACGTATGGCTTAGGTTTTTTATCGCCAACCGGGTCCACGGCCGGCCTATTTGGGGCCCGGGAACCCCCGCCCTTTTTGGTGAGTTCTGTGACCCCGTCCACGGTCAAGTGGCCTAACTCACACATCTCAGCAAGATAAGGTGGCCCTCGCGATTATACGTTCTAGTGACGACGGATCGTACAACACCGGCACTCACGAAGTTGGGATCCTCGATTCATCGCCGCGCATGGGCCCTCATTGCTCTGCACCCCTTCTCCCGCATATGCCCGTGCAAGAAGACAGGCGCCCCGCCTTATCCCCCGGAGGATTCGTGTCAGCTCGTCACTGTAGATAGATCGTCGACTAATTTTGGAGAGGCGCCCAAGATGAGAACTCTGTACTTACTGTGATTACTGTATGAAGCAGCATAGAAACATATTGTAATCATCCATGACCAACGTCTGCTAACCCCAGTGCCGAATGGCGCATGTCTACTCAGCGCGTGAGATCCCAACTTCAGTCCGTTATACAACTGAAGATGAACACCTTGTACTAGGTAGGAGGGACTTTCCCATCTTTATTAGGTATAGCGGGAATAACAACGTCTAACCGACAGACGAATCACAACTGGTGATTATTTTAACGTGTCTTGTACTATGACGCCTACTGGATGGTAGGCTTTGTATTATAGGTAGCCCAGCAGACCCTTAACTTCACTTCTTTCGATCGTGTCACGATTACTGACAAGTTGTATCTAGCACCGCACGTTCCACTCTAACGATGAATGACCACTTTAGAATTACACATGTGATGGGTGATGAACTTCTCTGGCTTCCCTCACTGTGTTGCATCTGGGGGGCTCGGGTTGGACCATGTTCCAAGCACACCGCGACAGAACGTTAGCTACCGTTGAGTGGGTTAAGTTAACGGGTAGTGAGATCTGGAGAAATGTGGAATTTCTTGCGAGGGTTCGAATCGCACCTTCTCATGCATCCCGCTGGTAACTACGATGGCAAGTGTCACATCCCGCTCGGATGGACCCCTAATCGGGTTGCAGCACGCAAGACGTCTATGCCGTTGCCTCAGGACTCCGGGGCGCTTTCTGTATTGTGCCTGCCCGCACTGTACTGCAGTACTATGCTTGGGTAAGTCTGATTATTAGACTGAGTGTGAGTTTTTCGGCCTGATTGGAATCCCTTTACGGCCGTTGTGAGTGGGCATTAGGTTTAACCTTGACTATGCAATCTGGATCCCGTCAATTTATATGTTCCTACTGTACTTAAAAATATTCGATGCGGATGAACGATAGCCTCACAAACAGACATACACTGTCCTACACATTGCGACGTTGAGCAGGACCAACCACTTAAAAGCTACTTTTAAGGACTTTTTAAGCTTATCTTCGCCGCCTATGCAAGATTCGGTAAATATAAAACTCAGAAAGCAGTGTTCGAATACCAGGGTGAACGTCCAAAGGATTGCGAGTTGCGTAAGCCGTTATGGGGGAACGAGTCACACAAACTGATTAATACCTGTGCTCGGATGGCCCAAATTAACTAGTTTTCATTAGTTAGGTAACGCTTAAGATCCGTGGATCATGCCAGACCGGCCATGCCCGGAGCGTCATCTGCTTGGGGGAAAAGCTTCAATTAGCTCTATCTGCGGCGGGTCTGCGTACTCGTCCATCATGCCCTTGGTGAGCTCATGTTGAAAACTTCGAGTGTGTGGCAACGCTAGTACATCTCAAAGGGGTCAATTGACGTCCGCAAAGACTTCATCCACGGCATAGCGTGACTTACTATCTCGGTAAGCAGTGCTAGTTCATAGATAGCAGCTGGACACCAGATAAGGTATGGTTTTCGCCCGATTGGAATATAATCAGCTTCGCATCTTTCGTGCGCGAAGTCATCTTACTTCATGGTTAGGAAAGATTAGAGTATATATTCGAACCTTTCTAAGACGGGGTGTCACTCAGAAGTACCGATTCCTGTATGGAACCCTAAACACTGCTTTCGGCAACAGGGCCCAAGGGTAAGGGGACGTTGGCTCGCCGAAAAACCGTGGAGAAGATTAACCAAGCTTGGTTACCTGAACCTATAAGACCCGACCGCCGACGATAATGCGGAGGGATCTATGAAGGTAACGTATTGCACACACCGCTAGTTTAGGTGATAGCCGTGATCATAGTCGCCACCGGAGTACATCCGTTTCGGGGAAGGACGACTATAACTTTCCATAAGGTCGCGAGTGATCTGATTGAGCTGCGTCTGAGGTAACCGCCCCCCTTCAAAGTGTGCATGCCGATAACTCTAAACCAGGAGGGTTATGCTCCCTGCAGAAATGCGACACACGAAAACTAATTTTCCGCCAGTGGTACAACTTCCCAAAGACGCATTCATTGTGAGAGCCTTCTGTGCTCGACAGGACGTCCTAGCAACTTAAGAATATATTGAATCCGAGGGCCTCCATGATGGAGGCGTGACACGCGAGGCCCCGGAATCCTAAATCCTCCAACCTTTAAATTAGAGCTGTTAGCCGCTCCACATTACTAGTAGTAGAATGTTCTACTCCACCCTTATGTTAGAAAATTACCTGTCGATTCCTGCAAAAGATGCATTCACACCTATGCGGAAGGCGTAGAAGTTGATTTAACACGAAGAAATCTCCACTTTTCACAAATAAATCTTGGGCGGAGTCACGTCCGAAACCAATCGCCCTCGGCTAACTTTCGACAAGGATATAGGCGCCAAGGTGCCGTGCGATCATGGACTGTGGGTTCTGTGATAGCATGAGCCACGGGAGTTTTGATGTTGAAATGCAATCATGTTACTGATGCCACTACTTTGCCCCTCACTAATAAATCCAAAACACTTAAGGCGCGAAGCACCCCGATTCATTTGGTATGACATTTTTATGGTCATAGACCTAAAAAGCCGAGTGGCTCTGGCTGACATTATAATTGGGGGCCGTGGGCATAAAAATTTACGAGTCTTCCAGTGACCATGACGGGGCAAACTTGGTGCTCCTCTCACTCCGTACCCTGCCACTTTTTACAATTCGGGGTGCCACTCGTATGACGACAAACTGTGCTAACCCGCAAGGCCAATCCTGTTGGATTGCGTGTGAACAGTTATTATGCGACTCGGCCTCAAAGGTCCATCACAGTACCTTTCAGGGTCTTCTACTGCAAAAACGGGAATCGTTTATTGAAAACCGTAACACTTCCTCGGTATTGCTTGTCGCAAGTTCTGTAATAACTCTTGATATATTAATAACGTCCCTCGAGAGCTACAGCTCGCATTCAACAACGATGGTTTAGGGCTGAGGGCTCTGAAGGCTTCGGCGTTCATCAGGTCATAGGCAACAATGGGCGGTACCGCAAGGGACTGAAACTCTTTTCGCCCCTCTAAACTAGATTTGAACCTGAAGTGTTAATTTACAAGGCTGAGGCCGATGCTCCGGTGGACATCCGCTGTGGAGACGCCTACCAAATACCGGTGATTTTTTCATTGCCATTGATTAACTTCTACTTAAGTTCGTTTCGGGCCCTATTACGTTGCTCAAAAAATACAAATAGCACTCTCATACCAACTTCATCTGGGCACGTAGGGACTGTCACCTTCAACGAAAGAGGAGAGTCTCAGTTGTTAAGCGCAAAAGGACGGTACCCCAAGTTCGCGGCATCGTTTATGTCGCCGAAAAGGAAATCTATCCCGATTTGGATCGAGACGAAAACGGACCAATCTGGGACCTCGCCCCAACGGTTTGGTCCATGGTTTTGTCTAGGGCACGAGGTAGTCCTGCCAAAGAGTTCTATCCTTACTCATAGCGCGAGCTTTGTTCTTTGCGCGAGTCGACTTCAATAGCAAAACCGCCTGTATCCGCGTCGTCCGAAACGATAGCCTGGGCGTGTCAGGGCCCCACTTTTCGTCAGCTGTATTGAGCGAAACGCGCTTGCACGGACATAACTGTATTAACTCCTATTAACATACGGTTGAACGCTGTTGAGCGGCGTGCATAGCGTGCCGATAACGTTCATAGCCAGATTTGTGACCAGCAACTACATAAAGAGAGGTTCGCAGATATCACCGTCGGTCTAACACTATATGAGCTGGCCACACCTTCCAGACCCCTCCTTTTATGGCCCAGTACAGCGGACCAATGGTGCAACGGCTAACTTCAATGTCGTATAACTGAAAATCACCGAGCTCGGTAAGCAAGGATTGCCAGGAGATTATCCCGGCATTTGGATTTGGCTGAATACGGACATTAATCCGCGTCCATGCGTAAGCCATCACTTCTCCATATGATTATTGTTGTCTGTTGTGATTAAGCCCCTTGTTCCCATGGGGTGCCATATTTAGGTGCAAGGAAACCAGAAGTAAAGATCGTTTAGACTCAGACACGAGATTAATAACTGCAACATACGCGGCTCCACATAGCTTATCGAAGTTCATTACTCCCGCAAATTTCTCCAGTCATTCTCGTCTCCCTAGGCCCGAATATTCCACCTCACTAGCGGGGCTTCAAAAGGCACATGAGAATGTGCCGAAAGTACCCGATCTCTGATGGAGACTCATGGCAAGATTAATAAGTGATTGTGGGGAACAACACTAGGCCTGGAGAGGAATTGCTCCGGCCCCGATGAGCCAATTGTCCTTCTATCATCAAGTACAGTGCGTTTTCTCAAGCCGAGCCCAGCTCGGATTCCGTAGGTAGTCTTATCGATCTCCCCGAGTGCAGACCCCAGGAAGACGGATACTACATTGTGCGGAGAATTGCTTCAATAGTACGACTCAAATTGTGAAATAATGGGGGGGTTCCGAAAATATAGAAGGGTTGGCGACCCCAGCACAGTCTAGAGGGTCGCCCCCAACCAACATACCATAAAACTCACAAGATATGCTCATAAAGGACGTATAGGTCAAATTATGACCGGCCCGATTTGCGAGGAGGGGCGAGCTTTCTCGTCTCTTATGCCTAGGAGAAAAAGCTCGATATTGATCGAGTTATATAATGAGTAAGGGGATGGGGAAAGCCAGCAACTCCCCAAGCAATTGGATAAAGTCTAGCAGTTTTAACTTCGGCTCGTCCCTGCCGGGTTCCCGTTCCCACAAGTGGAGCAAGCAGTATTACTCTTTTCGTTACATATGCTATCCCGGCAGACGGTACAACGGGCCGACCGCATCCATTGGTGAAGGAAAGTCAAGAATCTCGGCCCAGATGCCCTCCCCCTCCCGATCACCAGGTTCACAAGGCTTAACTCTACGATGGACTATCCCCGATGCATTTAGATGACGTGTGAGGCCACCCTCAATTAACTATGAATATGCAGGGCGCAGAACGTACCTTGAATAATTTAGAATAGCCACGCAAGCGATATCCCCAAACGTAGTCTCTAGCCTTCTGAGGCTCCTTCTGCGGGCACCTTCGAATAGATGGATTTCCTAAGTCCATGTGGGACTCACAGTATACTGAGATGATCCAGGACTGAGGGCTCCAGAACTCCTCGAGCATGTTGAGTGCCGACCTTTTATGGACCATCCTGTAAGATGTCATGACGCGGAGCCTTAGCGATGGTGGCAAATCCATCTTCCTCGTCTATGATCCCACAATCATTTTTAATTGAAAAAAGGACTGTAGTCACTTTGAGCGAAGGCTACATAACTTAAGGTAGAACTTTAGCGGGATGGGACAGGCAGCTGGTATGGCCTGTTGAATAGCCCACAGCGAATATCCGCGTGACCTTGTCAGCGAACGGCTCATACGAACGAGCCGTTAGCAATTGATTATGCAGAGACTTAAAGGCTCCCACGTCATTAAGCTTAGTCCACTGACTTGGATACCTTTTTTGCGTTTACACCAAAGAATAGAACCAGAATGCAATGCAATGAAGTGTAGACTTTCGCGGCGTGCCAACGTAGTGCGCACGCCCACATAGTGTTATCCCACATTTGGATCGGATTATTCACTTTCTAGTTCAACCTAGGATCATCCATGACTGGGTTACCTACACCAAAGTAAAGTGAAGTCTCGAGTACTTATGTGGTAAGAAGTTGTAAGCATGTGACTGGTTTGAAGCAGGGAGTCTTTGTGCGGCCTGCGTTACACCATCGAATGGCTCAGCACAATAAATATTGCCATCCTATGAAGAGGATACGGATCTTGGGATTTTCTGGGAGATACCACTCGAATTCGAACATTCGGTCTCTAAGCACAGCGCGTCCATTAATGGACATTTAGCCCGGACGAAGCTGAGCTCGAGTACCTAGCTTACATTAATTGAAGTGCATGGGCGCCAGCTGTTCCCTATGAATGATCATAACTCGTCTATCGAGTCCATTCACTCCGCCGGTCGCTTATTTAGGATATTCCTTATGTACACACCTTAGTATCGGGCGATCAAGTTCATCCCAAGTTGAGCGTCGCACGGTGGTGTCACACTAAACTCTAAAAAAGCGCGAAACATGTGAGGATTAGTTCTACCAATTATGCGACGATCCCCCACGAGACCATGTACGTACCATCTGCAAGACTTGATGTTGCAATTCGAATGCTTTATCGCGCGATGCGATGACACGTCATCTATACTAGCCATAGGCGATGTGACCGACACCGTTTGCTCTCGAAGCGACCCTAATGGTTTAAACCAATCCATGCGCTTTCAAGCCACATGGTTCAGACGATCAATAACTGGGTCTAGGCGCTCGAGAATTTTGTGCATTCTACGCTATTTTCATGTGCGTTATTATCGAAATCATCCTAGGCCAGCTCAAATGGCATACAAGAATAGTCCGTGTTAGTAGCTCGACCGGGAACTAGTAACATATTATCCCTGCCTGCGCGTACTTGGTATTTAGGGCCAGTGCATGGCTGCTTACGGCACGGGCTCGTTCACTGCCAATGGTGTTCATAACTTGCAATGAAGTGAGCAGTCTGCGTTTCCCGTGCGAAAACTTACGGAACGTGCGACCACATGGAGCTCCAAAATCTACCCTAGCCACGGCGACATGGTCTCGTGTTCCAAAGACTATTTATAGACATCCGTACTTCACCAATCAAGGTGGTCGGCGTCCAGAATTACACGCTGGTCCTTTAGCTTAAGTGTATTACTTATATACAAGATAACACGGAGTGTAAGGGGACCCAGCGCATTTACTTCATTATATATTCGGCCTGTTACGACCATTGGAATCGAAGGCAAGCATGCGAGAATTCACGCCTCCGTCCCGTTATGTGTCTAACAAGACTTGCGGCGTAACCGCACGTCAGTAGTTTCAATAATAAGACTTCGACCCGGGCCGCGTAAACTGTCGCCCGGCACTAAGGTTTACGTGGCACATTCCAACGGCACTGCGCGTTATGTACCTTGATCGGCCGTTTGCCGCCCACCCTCTAATGCTAAATTTTCTCCGCCTACCGTAGATGTTCTCAACCATCCCGGCCCAGTGAGCGGAAAAGAAAACCCTGAGATCCGGCATTAATCAGCCATGAAACAATGGGCACAAAACATGGTCATCTGTTCTCGGTCCTAGTTTATCATACTCTCATTGAGCCTGTCCTTTTATATAGATGCTTCTTGTTAGAATGATGCAGGGAAAACTGGATAACTTACAGAGTAAATTAAGCGATCAACAACGGGATTAGATCACGGGTCACCTGGACACAAGGGAACGTATACGGCCTCTCTAAGTCCAGCTGGGACCTCACGATTAAGAGTTGACAGTGCTCACTCAACCACGTCTACGCCAAAGACTCGTCTGCCTTTTCCTAACCAGGTATTAGAGGCCGGATATTGGCGTTATCTCAAGGGGTTCTTAGCCGAGGGACTTCCTGTGAACGACGTTTGTGTAGCACTGTCTTCAGCCCATAGGGACCAACGATACAGAACAGGCTGTCCTTACGCGAGGCTAAGGTTGGTGTGGTTGGTTGTCGGGGAACGTGTGCAAAACGTCAAAACGCCGCTGAGACTGGAGTGCCCGTGTACCAGTCTACGCGTCCGTGCGGTAGTGTAGGTAGGCTACTAGGTTAAGAAGATTAACTATAGAAGGGAAGTTCTAGCGGACACGCGTAAATCAGTACCACCACATCTCTCTGATCTTTTGCAACGCACGGCTCGCATGGTCGTTCCATTCCCAGTAATAATAATACGCGCTAATTTTAATGTCCAATTATCATAAGTGTACGATCATAACTGCTTCGTAGTGGAACGTATGAAATGACTAGGATCAGCGGCGTTAGACCGGGATACCCTGGAAGACCCCGCATCCAGTACAGATGATCGATAGGTAAGGATTCGGGCTCGTCGTCCAGATAAATAGAATTTCATGACTTGTACAATAGTGTATGATATACTAATTTCAGAATACAACTATATAACGTGACCAGGACGCAACAGTCTAACGTACAGTTCCATAGCTCGGGGATGAAGTGCCGCCTTCGCATGCCAAGGTAATACCGGTAGGCAGGGAACTTTGTTGAGTACCCTTGACTCCTTTCGGTTGACATTTCTTCCAACCCTTCTCGATCCCGCGGGAAATCACAGCCATCCGACCTGAAACGCTTTTCTTATTCATCGTCCTACTCGAAAATTAGCTGGACTGTGTTACCTAACGTGGACTGTGTAGAGTGGAATATCCAGTTTCCTGTTCTAAGCTTTCACTTGGTCGTGCCTATGCCTCGCGGTACTTGCGTGACGTGCTACAGTGTAGCTTACTTTCCTTGGTCGTCGGATGCCCGGATTTTCACGTGTTGTAAACATTTGGTTGCGATCGGATATCTCACAAAACTCGATCGAATTGTAACCGGGTGCTAGCTGATTGCTTAACGTCGAGGGTTCGAATAGCTAGCGTGACACCGGTGTCCGAACACTGATGGATCTTCCGGGGGAAGAACGGAGCCATGGACGACAGGTGCGAACAGGAGGTTCTTCCAACGCGAATGACCAGTCGGCGTCTTCTGATACACCGCTCGTCGTTAGCCTCAAACATCCTAAAAGCCCGCTACTTCTTTACGTATCCGTCAGCCTCTTGATGGCTATGTTATTACGGTTGTCCAATTTGATGTCAGGTATCGCAGATTAAAGGCCGAAGGGTGTATTACGATTAAGTCCTTGACTGGAGCGCCCCAAGTGTGTCGCTGCGCACTCGGCAGAAGTACACCGCTATTTTCCGGCAGACTTAAAGGGGAGCTATCGTTGACGCCCTGCGCGCACCCATGGAACCCTCATGCAGTGAAGGCCTCTGAGAGCATTTGCTTGTAGCGTGAGTACCCAAAAGCCCCTTTTATTGTGCAAAGGACTTGACCAGGCCTAGCGTGCGTGTTTTTGACTGATACGGCTTTCCTTTGCTTGTGTGCGCGCAACGCGGAGCACACTTTTATTTACATATTTGTGGAGCGTATACACACCGTCCTCGTCTATCCCTTAATCTGGACCCAGTTGCCCATTTACAATAGAAACGCCGAGAATCCTGATCCAAATGTAGCTGAATTCTGTCACAAAGTGCCTAACTACATTGACTGACGTCCGGGCTACGGAGCTTGGAAGTGGGGACTTTTCTAACACTGTAACTGTTTTAAATCATCCTCTCGTAATGAGGATGCCCTACTTTGAATTAAAGGGGGCATGCTAACTCACTGATAGTCTGCGACACCTGAACGAAGCCAAGACGACGTCTCGTGGGTGTTACAAGCGTACATATAACGCACAAGAGTCTAAGGTCGTGCAAGGCGACATATGAACTGCGGACACAAAACTAGCGAGATTGACATATCGCTTGTCTGACGCGGAAACCGTCTGTCACGTTTGTATGGTGCCGGATTATGCGGTGCTTCAACATTGCAGAACCAAGACTCTACTAGCGAGTGCCCCACCCGAGCGGCTGGGCGCCACTGGATACAAACACGAGATTAGTGTCACGCACTTACGAGGGGGGATTAAAGCTAAGTGTGTACTCCTAACCCAACTGGTTAGGAACATTCAACCTGAGCTTCGCCTAGTGCTATGACCAGTTGACGTCGGCTCCCCGTGCGGTGCGTGGAAGCACTTTGCCCGCGCGACGAAGACACACCGTGGGTGCGCCTAATCTGGGGACCGGGACTGACAGTGTGGCTGGGGTATCTCGCATAGGGATTGACAATGGACGAGACCTGTTCACTTTACGCGGCTATCAGAGACTTTCGGGCAGGTGACTACAGAACAAAAAAGTATCTGTAGAAAAGAGAATAAATCCTACGCAACCCTGAATAATAGACATTCTGTCGCAAAGATCGTTTAGTGGACGCTGCCTTGAAGGGGGTGCATCCATTTCACCTATGTCGAACACTCACGCGCCCCCCGATATTCAAAATATCGGTTAAATACGATGATGTTTGAGCGTATATAGAAGATGAGACGGACACCAGTCCGTATACATCCAAACATCTAGATCCGGCGCACTGCGAGCTCGATGACTACCCAAGCGTTCTGAGTGCCACAGACTATCTAATCGAACCAATGGGAGGTAGTCGTAACCCGGTTCATCCTCCGAGGCGGGGCTTGCCGAGATCTTCAGAGGTGAAAATTGTTGGCCGTATCCCCTCACAACGTGAAACGGAGTTGTACAGAAGATGTTAACTGCTCTAAGTGAGGCACATAAGCAGGCGGAGAAATTCGTCAGGCAATCGTTTGTGGGTCGACCATACGATAGGCCGACCTTATTAGGGACAGATCCTGATTCGTTTAATGCCCTACTCGATGATTTACTAAACTAAGTAAGGCGACACCACTTCTCGTGTGTCAAGTATGAGTCCGTAACTCGATGGCTAATGGTGCACGTAGCACCGTAGATTTATTTTACCAGTCGTGTCTAACCTTGGCAGGTAATCGATCCCCATGGCCCCACAGGCCAGATTGTGGACGTTACTGATCGCTCCATTGACTAATCGCGACCGATCTTCCCATCAATGTGGAAGATGGAAAGGGAATACCCCAGTGACCGCCTAGTGGTTGCTGGGAGCGTAGTTTGGAGTTCCTACAAGACGCTGTGACTAAGACAATTGTGGGTTAGGCAAGCACCGCCCGTTGGATGAGAACTGTACCTGGGCACGCATTTTGTACACAGCATGGTCGATTAGTAATTAGCTAGGCAGACGGAATGGAGGAGGAGTGGTTAGATCTGTTAAGTAGATTCGGATTAGTATAAGTTAAGGTTGTGCCAGGCCACCTGGACGCGGAGGGCAAGGCTCCAAGCCGCTCACATCTATCTGCTCAAGAGAGTTTATTGAGGTGTTCTAGGCCCCTTGCATTACCCCTCGTCGTCGTTAAGCCAAAGTATGTAATCCAGTCGCCGGGGTCCTCACGCCCCAACATTAGATACCTCGACACAGACCATCGAATGTGTCAACGAGGCCCGATTGTGGGCCGCTGGCTTTTACATCCAAGCTTGTAACAAACCAGTCGGGGATTTGGCTGACATCCGTCGCCCCGCGTCCACTTTCCGGCCCCAAGTCATGTCGCAATCTCTTAGCGAGTACGAGATGTCACCTGACACCTGTCGTTTAGATGCCTAGGATCCAGGCTTCAAGGGAAACAAAGCAATTGGCGGTCCCAGGGCAAACAGATACTTAGCGTCAGGGGAGGATCGCCTGAATCACGAAACATTTAGGTGTCTGTCGCCAAACAGACACAGGAGTGCGAGTTAAATCCAATATTTCTGAGAGTCAGAAGGGGAGCATACCATTCGCTAGACACCTAATGTTTCGACTCACTAATACGGGAAAGGTACATATTCGGTAAATCTTCTGGAAACAATTCGTTTATAAACTATAAAACCCCTGCTGCATGTGAAAGGCACCCAGGGCGTCGGATTGCGGCAAAGTACAATCAAATGACTACGTAACCCTGACAATGTCTGGCTTGAATGATCTCATCATCTCCAGGTAGGCATCGTAACACATGCATAGATAACCACACGACCAGATCGGAAGCCGCACCGAAGCCGTGGTACAAGGCTCTATTGGAAGTATCTATAAGATAGGTGATACGGAATCCGTCGCGAGTCAATGGCCGAACACGGATAGGCCAGCACTGAATAAGTAAATTACTAAGCCACTATGGAGATGATCGTCGATTGTCTTCTGTCATTAGAATATTGTAAACCATGAGGGAACCAGTACGGTCTGCTAGTATTGGAAGTACTCGCCATTTATACCAATCCTGGGTGCAACCCAGCCTTAGGGCCCCTCAGAATGCGCAATCAAACATCCGATGGACCGCGACATTTAGCGGTTTCAGTCGGTTGAGGTTTGGCAAGCCGTTAACCACTGCGAACAAGTTGGGTCTTCCTAAACCCATTGGGGCGTTCTGGGTGGGGGGAAGTACGACCGATTCTTACGACGCGAGGCAAGAAAGAACTCGGATACGAGAATCCACATCACTTTCCCGGTGGGGTTGGGCTGCTCGCTAGGCCACAGAATTTGAACACCGGGCTGTTGCGTGTGCAAGGATGATTCCGTACCCTTGAGACAGAGGTAGTTCTTTACTACCCCCCCTCGCACGGATTTCTAGGGCATCTGATTTATAACGGTTACCAGCTGAGGGACTGATCATGCATAGGTAGGCAGTACTCTCTGCTGACCGTTCGCATCGCAACCAGTGCGTCGTGACACCAGGATCGTTGGTATGGATGATTTCATTCACAGGGGACATGCCACGATGGCTCGTCGTACTTGCTTCTCAACGCGTCCTACTTCACAATGAACCATTGTGATGAATACGTACACTTATAGGAGCTTGCGTTACATTTAGTGTCCAGTGTGGTCCGTTACGGTGGTATGGAGGGGATTAAAATTTTCTATGCACTAGTTCCCGAGGCTCCCCATGTGGGTTGACTCAACGAAAAAGGTAAATTTAGCACGAGATAGGTGTACAGGCTAGAAATTGTTCTTGATGGGCTTTTGTTGAACGCTAATAAACAAAATAAGTGAATTCGTCTTTGAAGGGGCACAGCACCGCATATAACTTGTTTATGTTGAGCCATTGAGAAACGTTCGTCCGTCCCACAGGATTTGCTAATGTAAGCGGCATGATTTCAACTAAAGCGGTGTCACCTGGAACATTGGACCCCCAAATCCGAGTGTTATTTCTTTAGCGAATGGTCTTTTGGCATACTGCCATGCATTGGTAAGCCCTGGGAATGCGCATATCCTATGTACGCAGGTTGGACATGGGGGTAACTTTGCGCGCAGAACATAACTGCCTTCCCACACATAGACGATTAAGATAGGTGACCATATGTAGAAAAGGAAAAGAGTGATGACGCTGAACTTACGCGGTACCAATATCGACCATATAGAGTGAGCCACCTAGCCGAATGTAGCATATTCGTCTCCTACGAGTGATCGGCTCAGCAGTGCCTCTGATAAGTGAAGGAGAAATGATGTTCTTTCGTAGATCAAGAGTGGAGCAACTAACCGGAAGCCGTTCTAAAATTGCATAATCCGCAGATGGTCCTGATAAGGAGACTACACGCTAATGTTTAACCTCTAATCATTGGCGGTGCCCGTGGTAACATTGTCCGGGCTTTCAACCACGGTGATATACTTTATTGTATTACAGAAATCATGCGAAGATTTGCTCGTTGCGGGATATCATGACTAAGGTCTAAAGGCACAGGTCGAAGAACCGCCAGATCCTACGTACGGCCTCCTAGGTGCGATGAGATTCCTGAGGAGTATATAACCAACGAACTTCCACATATCGAAGTTCGAAATGTATTTTACTTGTTAGTTAATGTCGAATTACCGACGCGTAGGTATTATAGCTGCGTCTGAATGCGCTGGATATTAATACAAATCCGCTCTCCCTTACTTTGATTAAAACCCCGACCGGTCTATTTAGTCAGGTGGTCTACTATCTGCCTTAGCGCCGGTGCACCTCATCGCAGATGAGTATTACGTTCAGTATCGCGGCAAGGAGCCATTATCAAAGGTGGCATTTTGATGCGACTATGCAGGGGAGGACATCATGTCCGACGGTGTCCACTGTTTGTCCGGAGACAACGTGTCGCAACTATATCTGTGCAGAGTTAATAACTAGCGACAAAGACTGGCGCGCAAAGTCGCACCTGGCCGGACGCACTATCTAGCGGGGTCAACATAGTAATCATCTACCGCCAGGAACTATACCCCTACTATTCACGATCTACGAATTAAATTTGATTTCTAATTAGGGTAATTATCCAAGAAACGTCTATGTCAATCATAGTTATTCATTATGCGGTGGGGGTGATAAACTTCCATGCGCAGATAGGACACAGGATTATGACTGAACCACTAAGTTGATGTTATTGTCAATGGTCCACAGGTCCCTGTATGCGGAAGCCATACGGGACATCCGTGAACGCGCATTAGCAATATCAAATCTTTCGTAAAGTCAGGGACCCTTATCATCTAATATCACACAGCCGGATATTGAAGCGATCGCGTTTCCACATGCCATCCTAAGTACTAAGAATTGCGGTTGAGAGGTCCAACTCAAGATATTGAACTCCACAAATGGGAACGGTTCGAAATTCTCAGCCGGTCAGAGCTTTACAGGTATGCCTCAGCACTAACAATATCCACTCCCTGTGACCTGGAACGCGAAGTTCCATTGTATCAGGTGAGCATGCCTGCCACAGTCTTTTCCACAGGCTACTCTACCAGACTCTCGGATTGCCGTTGCATGATCGCACAGGCACGGACTTTATAGACACCCTAGAATAGGAGAAATCTCATATTTCATGCATGTGCCGGTTCAACAAGTCATAAGCGCTGACCGAAGGAGTTGAATGATATGCTCCATCGTTTAAGATCACCGTGGAGGCCACTTGCAAAGTACTGTTATAGCCTAAGCGACCAGGCGGTGGGCACGTGCTAGTGCCATAACGTCTTGAGTTTTTTTCCACCTGATAAGAGACTGTAACCAAAGGTTGTTAAGATCGCACGTCTGTATCTTCTTGACTACCACTCCCCATAAGTCCGCAAGTCCGGATCGGACTCGCGCAGATTAACCCTAGAATACTTTTTTAGGTGGAAGTCTCCGCCAAAGCGCACAGAGGCCTGATTCGCCGTGGTATGTATGAGACTAGAGGGGCCCCCCGTGTCAATTCGTAATCGCTACGGCCCCCTACGGGTTAATAATCCGATTGCTTCTAATTTCCTGATGCGGCATAAGGGACGCACAACCGCATTTGTGTGAATAGGCTTTCCAATAACGCTGTTTGGGCCTTATTCTTCTGGAGATTTCTATGTGGACACTTAGCAGTAGCCTGGTGTTATGTGCTAGGAAGAAGGGTCCATTAGGTGAATAGGTAGCGGTTTGCCAGACGCCTGGGAAACATGGCGGCATTATGAACGTAAATCAATCTTTGCCCGCTCCGATAAGGCACACTCGTAAAACTGGCTGTTATGAGAACAAGTGGAATATCTTCGCCTTCTGTTTTCCTTCGGTCATAAAAGGCGAACATAGGTACAAGTCACATGATATTTTGCTGCCGATGAGATCGAGGTTAGTTCTTATTCTTCACAGAGCGCCCCTTAAGAGAACCCGAGGCGTCAGATGGGCTCTTTAGGTTTCAGCAACCACGCCGTTGGCCACATATTTAGCTCGATGTTAACCCCCTACGTATCAAGCTGGCCACCCTACATACGGAGGGACAAGTCAGTCCGGAGTCATTTTCATCCCCTCAAAATCTTACGCTGGTGCCGAGCTTAGGCTCAAGTTATAAGATGCGAACGATTCAACGACGATAAGCTTGGGGTTTTCAAGAGACTAAAGGCAATGTCAAAACTGAATGATCCGGTTTAGCGGTTCCCGTTTATTGATTAGCGGTTGCGGTTGTACCGTCGTGGCACCTGAACGGGGAGGGTAACCGGCTCCGAACCTTTACATAACACCTGCAATACCGCGACGCCGTACGAACGGTGCTCTCTTTGTCTCGGCGAATGAGACGCCACACTAAGCAGTAGCCATAAGACTACTAGTGAAGCACATGCTGTACAGACAGTTAAGTAAGAGACACTCGTCTGCGGTTCGATTTGTTGGTGACTTCACAATGCCTGACCAGAGGCTGCGGGTGGTATGAGACTGCTACAACCGAAGCCAGCAGAGTTTGCACCTTTCTCATCATCCAGGATTAGAACGCTGGTCTCTAACCGCCAAGTGTGCTGTGGGCAAATTGGCAAGTGCCATAAACTACAGTCGCGTGGCACAACACGTAAACGACGAGACGAGGCATGAATAGGGGTGGGTCGCAGAATTCCTATCAATTTTGCTGTGAGTGGCCACGTACTCGTGGGCAGCCACTTCACGGTCACACCCCAAGCGGTGGGCCACAAGGATCATACGGAAAAGTCCCTAGCTAGCACACGTATCGAAAGTGCACGGGCAAATCGATTACTCATGTGTTGGATTGGTTCTTACTCACTTCCCGCAAGGGACTTTCAATATAGTTATAGCTGAACCATCAGAGCTATACGAATTGCTGGGTGCGTAAAGAGTCAAGCAGTTGCACCGGGTTTAACAGGATGGTGAAGTAGGTCTAGGGTCTTCTCCGCGAACGGCTCACCGGCGGATACTAACCGGCTTCTTGTTGTCTTTAACGGATTGTATGAACTTCACTGTAGCAGCCAAGGTGTCCCCCCATTTCTGCCTAATGTGCACTTCCAGTTGCTGGCTTCGGTATGAGTGCAAGGGATATCCCGGGAGAGATTAAGACAGCTCGCAGCCAACACTTAAAGTATCGTCATCTTGCCAAGCCCCCCTTGTATACGCCAATTGCGCCCGCAAAATATCCGTTATGGTACGTTTAGGGCATGGAATTCTACGCGTTTCTACTTATTATATTCTACACCACGGAGTCTCGTCCTTGTGTTTACATGCCGCGAACCCCAATGCACGTTCGTACATTCTTGACTTCTATGCCAAAGGGTGAGGAGACGCTAGTCCCCCTTACCTTGTCTTTTGCATCTGTGGCGTCCTACACTTAAAAACCGCCGGGAAGAGTGCCCAGCCGCTGCTTTCCTAAGATAGAGTTAGCAAACCTTGGTAAGAGTTCTTTGGTTTCCGAGTTCCAATGGCTAACGTAATTTTGAACTGTCATCACACTGGAGAAAGGATGAAGTGAATCCGAGCTGCTTGGACAGACTGCTTAGAACGCGTCCATGGGCACCAACCGTGATAGGGACGGCAGCATCTCTTAATAGTCGACTACGATGTAGGACAAGGGTGATAAAGAAACCGCGGGCTACGACTTCAGCAGTGGCAGGGCTCTAGAACGGTAGTGCGATTTTCGCTGGGCCGGTGAATTATACCAATGCAGGACCAGACAGGGGTAATAGTGCTTGCTTACTAGTCTGCCGCGACGATGCTTCTCGAAAGTGACGCCATTAAGTGGTAGCTAGAAGAAAGCCAAAACTTGATTTTGCGTTAGTGGCAGAATCCTGTTTACAGAGTTTCAGTAGATTGGTCACTTGCGCCCTAGTCAGCTAACCGGAATTTACCTTATCAAATAGCTAATCATAAGCTCGTGGCTCTTACGGAGAGCGATGTCAATTACATCCATTGTCGAGTCGTATTGATTGGCCATGTGACGGATGACTGGATGTTGGCTGTTGGCCAAGACCAGACGCTTACGTTCTAGATCGAACCGGATAAGCAGAAGAGAGGTAATGCTCTGAATTACGGACGGAGGGCCAATCATTGAGTGGTTCAAATTGAGGGGGTCGATGGAGGCGTGATTTAGAAACGGCGTACCCTCCGAGGATCCACGAGGTTACTTAGAGAAGAGTGGGATCTTGCATGTCTATGAATGAATAAGCTGGTTGACGGATGACGCACGCGGTGCAGGGACTCATGACTGCGCAACGCAGATAGGTATATCGCTAAGGAGTGTGTTTAGATCATGGTATGGAAGCGCTTTCTAAGAGCAAACTGGAGTCCCATATCGCTGTAACTGCGCACGATACACCCCGCGTCGATTTTAGTCATAGTGAGTGTCTAATTTCGATTAAGGCAGGCCATCGTGCCCAGGACGCCCCGTTGAGCTAAGCTGTATTGAGAGCATTTTGGAAATGTAGCTTAAAGGTACCGGAGCGATTTCAGGTGCCACGCTTAGTCACCCGCCAGGTTTGTTGCAAACTGACATTCATAAACGAGTGCCTAAAATTTCGCGCGTTTGCCCAGGCCAACGCATCTAAAGATTGTACTTGGGGGGGGGTAGCCCCAATGCGCTGGATGAGAGGCATGTGGGCTTGTCGTCAACCCGGAAAGATAACTAGTTTTCCCAATACAAAGTGTAACTAACGTAATAGGGGAGGCAGCGCACTGTTAGATTGTGCAGAACTTCGCAATTTGGGAAAATCATTTCTCTGGTACGAACGCTCCAATGCAATGCGCCTTCATTGGAGAAGCATCGACTTATTCGCGAGTTCCGTGAGGTGTTCGGGATTTACATTACGTAAGCGGTGCCGGCTTTGGTAGGAGCGGCATGCGTTAGTCCGTGTTCAGTTTCCATGTCCAGACAGCATTCTGGAGCATAGTACGTATGGAAAAGAGTAACTAGAGATAGATGCTCTGGTATGGTGGCCTCATGTTGGGTGTGAGAAGTCCGAAGCCGCTGCTAAGAGCTCAGGAAGTACGGAGACCAGTTTGCACGGAGCGATACCGGTACCGGGAGCGACCAAGCAGCTGCTCAATCAGTAGCGGCCGCGTGTCAGTGTCCACCGCGAGATACCTATGCTTGGATATTCCACTACTCGGACATGCCCCACGAATCGGGAGATCGCTCGAGGACTATATAGGCGACGACAGACCCGTAGTGCCTTGGTTGTCCTTCTAGGAATGAATGTCATTCAAGGCTTGATAACCGCCAACTCTGCGCACCGGACTAAAGTCTGTTCTAAGCGTTCCACCGCCCGGAGCGGCTGCATAGGGTCGAGCCAGATCCGTCGTGGTAGAACGTCATTCGCAAAATTGGACCACGGGGATTCTTCTCCACATATTCGGACCGGTACAGAAATACCTGGAAACTGCTACGTGAGGCGTGGGACGAGGGATGATCCCCCGAATGACCCCTCATCTTCTCTTAACAAAACAACTGGAGGAACAGAAACCTGGGCTGCCTGTCGGACACCAACCTCTAATCTTGGGCGAGTCCATTGTCCCAGGACTACACAAAGGGATCCGTATATTACGCGAGCGAGTCATTAGCTCAACCGTTCGAGTTCTCACTCAAGAAGGCTCTTTGATCGATTCCTCCAAAGAGCACCTGGAGTCACCAGGATGCCAATCCCTAACGATTACTCAGCTTTCTGATCTAAGGCTTCATGCAGTCGACCGCAAAATGCAATGAATATCCCCTATGGCGGCCTCACGCAGGATAGCGGAAGTGGTGGGTGCGTTTACTCGCGGTGCTACGTTAGTTTAAGCACACCCTCGGAATCCACTGTGCATTATGCAATTTATCGATATATGTACTATCAATATATTAGGCCATCTCGCCTATGTATGTTAACGTCTCGGGCGGCAAGTACTTAACTGGTTAGAATTTCGCGCCATTGTGAGCAGGAGGCTGCCAAAGACGATCTACGTAGACGTGGTTTAATAGTACTAAGTTGAGCCGCCTTACAGTGGGTCTCGAAGATTGATATTTGGTCATCGAGGAAGGTAAGCCGTGGACGTTCGGCAGGAACATGAGAGATTCTCTGGGATTGGTAGCCTAATTAAGTGCAAACGAGGAAGGTGCATAATGTTTCAAATTTCGGGCTCTCTCTTAAGAAATGATTCGTCCCTAGGCGCACTCCAACTCGGCGGTTAAGGCAGCGACACGCTCTCTTTGTTAGCATGGAGGAGACGGGTTAGAGGAGCTGTTCGCTTACGTAATCAGTGGCTCGGCCAGTTAGCGTCACGGACATCGATTTCATAAAGCCTGAGGCCGAATCAGTCGCAGACAATGGCGAAAAGGGAAAGCAACAACTATCATCCTCCATCCCAGCATCGTGTCTACAGCACATGTCCGGGGGCTCAAGGACTTACATTTACCGTTATTTTACCTATCTATATTTGTCAACGCTGTTCGGGCGAAAACAGAAGGCAAGGATCATTTGAGTGGTACTGCTTATTCAGTAAATTGCTCTAAAGATATGGACTCAAGCATCTTTGGGCCGGTCAGATGCGTGAGTGTCACGACTTCTGTGATAGGAACCTCCTCATCATCATTGGCGACTTATGGAAAGAAACCTGGTGGCAACCGGTCGGATTTGCTGTGTAAGACTATCAAGACCAAGCTGCGAATCCGCAAGGGTATCCCTCGCCGGCCAGGAATTACCAACCACCTACGGTAACGGCGAAAGGGACACGCTGAATATATGGACAGCTGTTTAGTAGCCACCTCTAACCGAGATTTCCTCCGTTGTAGTCTTTATGTGCGGGCGTATAACTAATAATAAGAGCGGACTGTCAGTACCTGCCGATCTTAAAAATCATTCCTCCTCATATTAATAAAGTACAATAGTAGTCAAAGGAACGAAATAAATATACAGGTTATGGCTAAGAGACTTATAGCCCTAAATTGAATCTACGGGCGCGTGTCAGCTGCCAAGGACAAGCAAAATGGACCGACCCTATTACAGATATGATGATGGTTGGTAAGCAAGGGGTGACGGAGGTTTTTAGAAAACCCACATAAGTGTTCCTGATGGTATCGCTCACGCCTGAGCTGCTGACCTATGGAGGGCAAAAGCCGTCTAGGCTCAGGTTGACTAGAGGAGCGATTGATTAATGTTGTATTGGATAACAAGCGCGACAAGGAGACCTAGGCAAAACGCCGCTGAGTAGTTTTCTCAGCTAGATGGAGGCGTCGTGGCCAGGGAAAATATCCTTACTTTTCGTCATCCTATAGGGACTCACCGTCTAAGGCATGAAATTGCGCTTCACGGATCAGAGGTTGAAAGCTAGAAAATTCGGGACATCGGGGGGCACTGAAAGGCGTATGGCTTGAAGAAATAGCTGAAGTAACGGCGTGTGCGACACAGACCCTTTGACTGAGCGGAACTCCAAGGTGTATACCTACCGTTTAGACCAGTTTGGCAGTGACCACTGCTAGATTGAAGAAAATCCTTGAACCGATCATGACAATTATCACTCTTACAGCCTAGACGCGCGTATATTCTGGTTGAGAATGTGTTTATGAACTTATTGCAGTGCCCTCGATTGGTTGGGACTTCGTAAGCCGCTCTGAGGATAGACGCTTCATGATTACACACAGCGACGGTATTGGTGCAGAACGTGCCTCCGCGCGTCCCTAATTTTGAGTAAATGCACTTCACTTTCCCCCTGCGTAACTATTTACTGCGATACTGCGTCAACCCCGAGTTGGCAATAGTCAGCTATGCTTCCGGGAAGATGATCGTGACATCCCTTAAGGTGTGTATAGGTATTATTTATGGGGAGGAGTGCGGTTATACTATTAAAGGTGATACGTGCGTTCACCTTCCTATAGGGGTTCTTGTTCGTCAGTCCCAAGTTTACTAGAAAACATGCCGCCTTTGACGTTGTGAGAAGTCGCCTAACGGGACAGGATCGAACATATTAAAATGTCTCTTTGAACTCTCAAAGGACAGGGGAAAAGATGTTGAGAAGTACCTCCTGCGCCTAAAACGCACAGCGTGAAAACACGAATGTGGAAACACAGTATCACGAGTGTGGAATAGGTTTCGCTGTTGGGGAGCAAACACATATGGATTTAACGACGGGGTCTATGTCGTAGTTAAGGCAGCGTCCAGGGATCACCAAATATACTGCTCCGAACTATTAAATTGGGGGATAGACACATTGTAGATCAAAAATAATATGAGTTCCGATGTTAATGTTAAAGCTGCTCAAGGTAGCAGCTCGGGATCTTCGGCTTTTAGCAAGCTGGAACGCGCATTGCCAGGGGCACGCTCGGGGCATTCTAGGGAACACGACGTTCGTCAGTAGCCACTAAGGTGGCCATAGATTCGACCAAAAGAGCCCAAAGACAGATATGGACGGGCTAATGCGTATTGGAGGGCCGTCTCAATTTGACATTGATTATACAGTAAACCAATATACTGTACTTACCCTGGCGAATAGCTGCGAACTGGTGGCGTCTCAAGGTTACGTACGGTCCCCTCACTCGGACTACAAGTGGGAAGCATGGAGTGCGATCGCCCTTAATTCGTAACATGGGTTTTTTCCCCTTTATGTATCTAAACACTGCCTAGATGCGACAGACACTCGCATAGCGTGCCTGGGAGCCAGGCTCTGAGCCCTTTCCTGGAGGAATAAAGAATCACTCCAGGTACTGTTACCGTGTATCTCGCGTAATGGAGTTCCTATTCTACCAAGCGTTCTTTGCTATCAACAACCGCTCACGAGCAATGGGAGCATCATTCATCGGGTCGCTGGTTTAGCCTTCCTTGATGGGAGAGTGAGTCATCCTTTTTATAAGAGTACTGATGGCCCCATCTCAGGGCGGTGCGGTCATCTTCCAAGGGCTTCCTTACATGACGCGGCCACGCAGCTTGCCCTCCTATAATTTTCATGTGTTTCCAGATGGCCACTAACCATAAAACCATAATTTTACTGGGGACGACAGTCGTGATAGGCGGCCCGTGTGCTACCCAGTGATTTTGTCTAGCTTGGCTCGGAACCATGAAGGGGAGAACAAACTGCAAGAGCACAAGCAAACGCGCAATCGTGTCTTGACTCGATCCTGGCCCCAGTAGGCATTCCTAGTTGTGTACCAGACCCCCTGTGCTTTCCTTTGGATGAAGTGGCAGGTAGAAGAATAACCGTGCAGTCTACCCGGAGATAGAGGGCTTCTCAAGCCGACGTAGCAACCGTAGGCACCGCATCCCACCTACTCTAAAGGCTGATTGTGCGCCCTGTACTAAACTGGCAAGTTTTCTAAATAGTTGATTTTGGAGTGCGCTCCTGTTCTCCAAAACGAAGAACGCGGCCGTGAGATCTACTCGCAAAAGCCGGCTCTGTCGGCCACACCCACAAACTAGCGTCAGCCGCCTTGCCTAATCTGGATGTACGCATGCTGGGTGTCAAGAGTCTAGTTGGCACCTGGATCGGATTAAGAACTGTTAGCAAGCATCAATTCGTACATGCAAATTCCGGAATAGGCGTAGAACACTTATCTAACTGATGCGACGGCATGAGTCTATACAGGCACTCAACGCTTACAGTTGCGAAAGGGAAGACGCAAAACCATAGTTCGAGATAGTAGTCTTCTGAACCGCGATCTCAGCTAGCTTGGATTCTGAAACCTTCCCGTAACGAGGGTGCTTCGTGAAATAAGCGAAAATCAACAGCTAGATTACAGCGAGCGACCCATAGTCTTTGACAATTGAATCATTGAGCTCGCGCCCAAGGGTTGCGTTTCTTTCTAGGCAGCGTTTCCGGATAAGCTCTATAGAGATTTGATCAAGCGCAGCGCCGGCGTGGTGATTTGCTTCCCGTGGGGCGGTCCCGTCTTCAATAAAGCGGTATTACAGGGTCCGTGGGTTACACCGTTATCCGCGATGTATGGTCCTATTCGATAAGCAACAAACCAATACTGTTCCATAGTGAGAAAGACGACAGACTGGCCAACTAGGGTTGAGTTTGACCCAATATCGTAGAATACGTTACGGGACATCTCCAGCGCAGATCTAGGGAAAGGCATCACTAAGTCTCCCGACCCCCCATACCACTCCTATCGTCACTGGCCGCTTGGTCCAAGTAGCGACGGGAGAGCTTCTCCTGGGGCGTTTCGCATGGTAGGAGCGCACAAGTGTTACATATTAATAATCGCCGTTTCAAACAAGAGTAGTGGCTAAACAACAACAGTGGACGATGGCTTTACTGATAGCTGGGGAATAACACACCGCATTACATTCATAGGCGGCCTTCTGTGTACGGACACACCAGTGGTACTTTTAAGAGCGCCATAGGACCCCCTTCCTCTAACCTGCTGGGATGCCTGACAGTCAGCTACACCGCGTCATGCACTCAACCCCCAACTTAAAACATGTGAGCCGTCAAGCTTTCACCCTGCCGGTTTCCGAGGTCTCCCAATAGACGGGACGGACCTTAATCGTGTAAGAGAGTAGCTTTACTTAGGTCCCATACGGACCTAGTCCGTTGTTTGCGTACCAACTGGGGGACTGGAACACTGGTTTCGGTACGTTAACGGTTTCACCCAGGCATTAAACGAAACGGCCTGAGCGTGTCGACGAGTACACAGAACCGCGAGAAGCGACAAAAGCACCCATTAAAATGGACACATCAGGGCGTAGGTGGATGGTATGGCCATCCAGAAATCGCTGCTCAGCCGGGGCTTCAAGGATGACGACTCTGAACCAATCATCTGCTGTACTCGGACCAAGTGACGATGAGAGGTTTAATACAATTGTCAGGGGCGTTAATAGTGCGCCACACTAAGACACACCCGCTCTTTATTGTGGCCGCCACCTCGGATGGAGAAATTCTGAGCACGGAACTCAGGGACAATAAGCGAATGCGTGAAGATGGCGGCATGTGTGCAGTCATAATCAAGGTCCTGGAGGGTCCCGCTCCCCCTTGCGGCCTAGATAAGGGCTCCAGCCGTCCCTTGGTGTAAGTTTATAAAAGCATCCGGAATCTTGCCTACCTAAGCAACACCTCCCCCTCCAGCCAACCTGGTACTTATAATCGATGCGATTGGACTTGGGGCCGACATTTCACTATTCGTTCTCTTCAATATGGTTCTACAAACCTCGTCCAGGGCTGAAGGATGCACTCCTAATTCTCGTCAGCGAACTTCCCCTTGGGCCCCCAAAATCGATACAAAACCCACCAGGTTCTCTGCTGGAACTCCAAATTACTCAGAAATTATAATGTTCGGGTCCCGAAGTCTCGGATGCTCGACCTCTCGTCAGTATGATGAGCAAACTGGTCGAACAGGGAACCTTAGTTCAGAGAGAGCCAATTGCCACGCAACGCTCGGCTTTACAATTCAGTCCCCAGAGTAGGAACGAGGAGAAGAGTCCATAGGGATTGGTAAGTGGACAGCATATCATGGGTGGAGGCAATAAGTTATGGACAGGACTCTATAGAACAACGTTTGTGTTGTTATAGCGTCCTCACCCGATCATTTGCCAACCGTCTGAGAGACATCAGATAACTCTAGAGTCTTCCAACAGAGACAGTGCTGTCATCTCACCACGAGGGATCTGGTTCACAAACGTTCGGCCAGATGGCGAAGATACTATCAAATTCCAGCTGGAAGAACCTATATTTGACGACTCCTGGAAAAACTTAAGGGCAATTCTTTCAGTCATGAACGTAATAGTAAATTTTAACGGCCGCTGCTCACCGCTAACATATTACAAATGGAAGTGCCTGTTTTGATAGGCAGTTCTGGACAAGTACTAGCATGCAAAGGGATGTCCGGGGGACCGTGATCAATCAATATGTTAGACAGGTATTAGAGAAAGTGCCCGATTGTCAGAATTACTCATTCTTGGTAGGAGCTGTTCGGGCTGAATAAGGATGAAGTCGTGGGGAAGTATGCGGTGGAACGGAGGTAAGCAGATGGCATACCTGACTTGCAGCTTTTAGTGTATACAAAACTACGCACGGCGCGCACGAGGCTGTGTAACCTGATCCGTCGTGTAGACCTATACTAAGTACCGTAACTCTTTCTAAGACCAGCTCGAAGACTGGTTAGAACATACCTCCAGCAATAACTGTCTGGTTCTCAGCTCTATCGTGCTTCTGTTTGTTGACCCGCAGATTCTAACTAGATATGAAGCCATCAGCTCAATATGCGGCTATGATCGTCTATTAGTGGATATCCGATTGGGAATCGCCTAATCTTCACACAGGTATTAGGCGACAATTAAACTAAGCTCATCCTGGGCCGCTGTGAGTTACGATATTAGCTAAAGGGTGAGCCGTGTACCGCAGGTTTTCAGGATTTCTGAGAATACGAATGGTCCTATTACAGTTCAGGCCTCTCCATATCTTGTTATGCTTTCGTGCTGAAACTGCATCCGGCCCAACGAGAGCAGACTAATCATCACGAATTCCTAGTTTAGCGTTGGGCTGACATCTTCTTTAGTATAGGCCCAGAAGACAGGCTTGAACCGTTAATGTATATACGTGATGATAGCAGTTTACCATCTGGGGGTTGATGAGTGCGAATTCGGTACGTCGGCCACGCTTCCGTGATTAAAAAAAATAGCCCAGATCAGTGAGGGCGACTATATAAGGCTATACGATATTGCTATTGCGCCGATAAAAGGGCTGGGCCCGTAAGTCATGTGCAGCTCTGTATCTTGAGAATGATGATGCAAGTCTTGCTGGATAGGAGCTTGTTGCTCAACTTGGGGAGCCGTCTATCTCCTCCTGACACAAGGCCGCCTTATAATAGATACTATAAGATGTTCCGCTACTGTGATGGAATCAAGCTAAGCGTAATAAACTTCTATGGAGTATACCGCTCCCACCTCACTGGAATAAGCGACTAAGCAACAATCTACGCCACAGGGTGTGCGCTTACTCGAATGGACATCTCCGTGCACGGTGCGTCGGGGCTGAGAGTTCTGGCCGTTTAATGGCGATTTCAGCTACTGACCGCGGGATTCTGGCGTAATAACGACTGTATCATACTACGATTCCACCACTCGGGGCGTCCGATCATAAACCCCAGACTACCGGAATCGCCCCAGCACCACCACGCGTCTAAAGACACCTACGGTCTTGTGCGACTCTTATTGTTATTAGCGCCGTTTCAAGTAACAAAGGCCGCGAATGAAGGTTACACACGAGACTCGATGTCGGGACATCATTTAAAGACATTCTTACCCCGTACGGACACGGGCTTTTAACATACATCCTGATCCGATTATCGTCGTGCCAGGGGTCACGATCCGAGTTATCTCGAGCCGGAGACATGTCGGCCGGAAGCCGTTCACGGCTGAGCTCCGAGTGGCGTCAAAAGATTATCGCCTCAAAACGATGGCATCCATGTCTATGCAGTCCCCGAGTAAGCACAACAAAGTTCTGACAGATACTTACAAAAGGCCATAGTGCCAAGCTCCAGGAATTATGTCTACGCCGGAACATAGCAACACGGTGTCTCCCTTCAAGAGCCAGTTTCAGATGGTAACTCGTCCGTTATGCGGAAGCGGTTTACCTGCTATTAGCGAACGGCCCCTGGAGGTTCACGGGTGGTAGCTACCTCTGGACAATAGAGTCTCGCAAAAGGATAGCAATGTAATTCAAGTTGATTCATCCATGAGAGCTGGGGGTGGCAGTATGTCTCTGCCGTAACCGGCTCTACTCGGTTTCTGAATAGCCATGTATAGGCGTTAGTCAGCCAAAGTAGCCCCGGTCGTTCCTTCCGTCGACCTCTAGGACTTGGGATCGGCCAGCAGCCTACCGAGCTCGGATGGGGTGATACTCAATCTCTTCTCGTCCGGTCCGTCTTGTTTCGTGTAACATCCCCCAAATAGTCTCGTATCTTGCGTGATTTAGTGGTAAAACGCCTGCATTGGCACAGCATCCCAACACGGCCTTGACGCAAGCCTCAAGCTAATTGTCTCCCACATGTATCTATTATGTGCGCACGGGTCCTGCAGTGAATTTGCCAATAGCGGATGTCAAGACTACAGGGTTATTCGCCGTATTTTGGCTAGACAGACAGAGCACAGCGCCCTTTGACTCTGGAGTAGATTAAGGTGTGTTTAGAGAGATCTGACAGTAATGTCTAGTATTATACTAAGCACATTAGTTCGTAGTCTGCTGATGACTCTTATGATAATTATTTGCTTACCTTCGAATATCATGCCTGCAGAGATAAGATCATAGTTGGTCTAGATGTTGTGCACGCGCACAAGTATGTGTGTCGCAAATCCGTGACCAATGTCCAGAGCGGACTGGTCTTATTAGGGCATTTACGTACGTCAATCAGGTCTGTCGGTCTAAGATTTCACCTCGGTAGTAACACGTGTTGCACTCTTCATGCCAAAGGCCTTGCCACTTTACACTTTGCTCTGCGCTATAACTCTCAAAGATGCCTCGCTGCTCGTGGCGCACCCGCCATACTAGGCTACGTACCTTGAAGAAGAAATCGATAATGCTCTAGTGAGCCCTCGGTGCCGGCCTGAATCGCCTTAGCATCAAAATCTAGGGTATTTTGTCGTACGAATTTCCACCTTAAGTACGGCGACGAAGAGGGCTATTACAATTTCATAATTAATCGTATGGTTTCGTTTCTCATGCCGCGGGAGGGCCGAAAAAGTGGATTGAGCTTTAGCAGAACACGGGCAGATGAGCCATCCTCCGCTAAACTATCGCTAGATAACTCCTACTAACTTGAACTGAAGCTAAAACTTCTGTTACCTCCAATCCTCTTCATTGTGACTAGAAAATGTTACAGCAGCCCACTGATTCTGTCACCTCACCCTAACACGACGAAATATTAGCATAGAACCTTCTTCGAACGTCAAAACGAATTGTGTATTTACTGCCGTACTACGGAGTTCACCCAAACATTCGTACACTATAATCCCTGATCAGTTGAGTGCGCGCGGTTTAGTGTGACATTTAATTTATGCGATGTGACACGTGGTCACTTGACTTGGGGGGCGTACTTAGATCTGCCATCACCCACTTCGCCCGTTCTAGCACGTATGTGAACGAGGTCATTCACGGACAAACTTCACGATTGGGTCTGCGGACCGAGAACTTCAACTCCACGCTGTAGTCTTGTGAGTGCCCGGGCCGCGTTCCTCGATAAGGCCGGCTGCAGCGCGGCGCTTCGGCCCCTAGGATTCTAGACGTGAGCTTTTTTTTTAAGATCTCTCACGCGGGTCTGTGGCGTACATGCCTCTAGGCGGACGATATGGGGTATGTGGTCCATCTCCGCCACTCTGCCGGGTGATGAGAATATAGTACTGGTAGATAGATGGTGATTGTGTCCCTTTAACTCCAACTCTGGTATAACGCTGGAGACGTTCAGTTGAGTTCGAGCTTTAGAACGTCAAAGGGGTATCTGACTGGAGTTGCGTCGGCTTATACTCGTCGGTGAGCTAAGTGCTTATACCCCAGTCAGGTCGCAAGATACCGACAGTGCTCTCTTTTCGCAAGATTTTTTCAGGTTCTTCAGACTTAGTTCTAGACTGCGAATCGCCTCCTGATTGTTCAGCATGGTGACACGCTGTGGTAAAGATACCACCGGATGCGGTGCACATGCGGACAAGAAGCCACAGCTTAGGTCTTCCGTCGTGCGTACTAGTGAAATGTTCACCGTACGCCGACCTCGACAATTAAACGTACTGTCGGTTATCTATTGGAGTTGGCTCTTCAACATCCAGAGTGGGACATTGGTCAGCGTTCCTTACAAGTTCGGGTTACAGACTAGTCCTGGGTCCACCCTTCGAAAATCCGATGTGTTGTGGAACTTCTGACGTGGAGAGATACCGAAACGACCCTGAATTGCATGAAGCGAAAGAGTATCTTTGCCGTGTGGCCAGACCACCAATGTGTCATCCACATATTAAACCAAGCAGATGGTTTTAGTGTGCTTGAAGCTATTGCTTTTGTTTCAAAATCTTCCATGTACAAATTCGCTATCAAAAGAAACAAAGGAGAGCCCATTGCTGCTCCTTTGTTTATAGAAGTCACCTTTCCACAAGAAGTAGGTGTTTTTAGACAGTGTTCAGCTAGTCTTGGGATATCTTTGGCTAAACTTATGTTCGTTACCAGAGAGTCAAGTATTTAATTGACTCATTGACCGGAACCCTCGTGAACAGAGAAGTCACATCAACACTTATGAGAATAGCATTAGGGCTGTATTTGTTTAGTTACATATTGTGCTAATTTGTTTGTGGCAGAGCCTATTGTACTAACTATGGGTCTTCATGGACATCAGGTTTGTGAATTTTTGGTAGCCCATAAAGTCTTGGTGGTTTTGATGCCTTTGGTTTGATCAAGTATTGCTCCACCCTAACTTGACCAAACCCCAGCACTGCACAGCACGATGAATTATAGCCAACTAGCCCTCGTTGCCTGTGTAATAAAGGTCGTTGAAGCGACTTCTGGAATCCGGTCTTTATTCACTTTTCATTACAGCATTCCTTCACGCTGCTGACAGGCAGCGTGAGAGAGATAGAGAGAGAGAGACACGCGCGCAGCCACGTGGCAACTTGGAGCCCCGCTCTCGCGTGGCCTCCTCCTCTGTTCGTTCCAGTTCTGACCACGTGTTGTTCGTCTCCACCCCTATTTAATACCCGGGTCACGTGGTACGTTTCCACCAATCCTTGTTAGCCTCTATGGAATCTTCCAGACTCTATCGTAGGCTCCCGGGACCACGCCCCTGACTCGTCTCCCCATTGGCTGTGGCTAAAGCCAGCAGAACTAATCCTCTACAAACAGCTGTCACCTTTCCATTATGTCAGGGCCACGCCCCTAGGCTTCCCCTCATTGGCTATGGACCAGGACCGGCAGAGCCAATCATCGTGACGAGTTGTATAATCCGTCAACGACCCGGATATAACCTCACATTACACCTGCATGGCACGGTGGAGGCCTTTCAACCAATAGTGGATGTAATAACAGACTATTACGGGTAGCATACCTAAAAGAGCACAGCCATTGGCCGTACGCCTGTGTCCGTCACAAGGAGGAATGGTCGTTTCCCATAAAGTGAGCAAGAGGCAGGAAGAAACGCCCTTCGAGTTGCATCGACGTTGACTACACCCAGGCCACACTGCAGCTATGCTCGTCACAGCTGTCGGGGAGGGATTTTGTTAGAACCCGTAAGCACAGCATAGGGGCCATCTTTTATTATTATATCTATAGGTCTCCAAGCACCCCATTTTCCTTGATTTAGGCATAGTATTGTTTCCATAAAATTGTGATATCGTCATAACCCTGGGATACAAACTCTTAACAACGGAGTGCTGCATTTGTAAATGTTTTTATTTTATTTCGTGAAAATGGTTTTCGAATATAATGTGTGTATGTTGAACTTCGTTTGCGCCGTACATAGCCAACCGTGCTAATCAGAGGTGCGAATGAAGTTTCTGAGCTTGCAGAGTCATTAGCATCACGTGTGACATTTAATCACGCAATTCAAGCATGTCCCTTGACCTGCAGGTCCGATGTAGTGGTGGAAAAAGTGTTTGTATCTAATTATTCATAATAACAAGTCACAGCTGAATGGCATTAAGGACGTGAAACATTAAAAATCACAAAAATAACATCTGCCCCAAGTTCAAATTTCAAATTGTTTTCATCATAAGAAAATGTTTCATATCCACTAATATCTAAGCGAAGACACGCATGAATATAATCATGTAAAATATGCTGGCCGTCACTATGATAATAATTCAAATTATTTTGCTTTTAAATAGTTTCTTCATCGAATTCTACATTATAGCAGGAATGTCAAGGTGTATAGTGGTCTTTAGTGCGGAAAAGAAACATCTCGCGAATTTTTCATTTATCAATTTTGAGAAGCCCTTATAAAGCAACTAGAATAAAACAATTGGAGCAAGCACACACACGTAACTTGGGTGATGGTCTCTGCAACAGCTATTCCAATGCTGTCGGCACAATGCGATGACAAAAACAACCAGCCTCTAACGGGCAAATTTGGAAACAATGCATTGATCCCCAGCATGTGATAACACGAGCTTGTGCGAAAACCAATGTTGAGATAACAAAAGAAAGTTAAAAGTAACAAAGAGAAACAAAAAGATGCACATGCAGTACTTTTGTATCATTATATCACTTCCATAACAACAGCAAAAAAAGATCAATATTTAATAATCGCACCAGGCCCATCAACACACAGAGGGCCGAGATCAGTCTTTTTTTCTCTCAGATGTGATCACAGCTCACTCAACGTCACGAATTCAATATTCATTTATTATGCATCTTTCAGAAATAAAATCAGGACTATAAAATACTTTTTTCACCATACCTAGCTGCATTACGATAGGCCTGCACATGCATTTTATATAGACACACACACACTCAACAAAGGTAATAAGGGGTGACAAAAATTTGGCCAACTATTTTTCATAAGCAGGACAGCCCCACCTATACTCAGCTAATGGCAGTGCTGATGGTGATGGTTTTGAGTAGAAATGGTAGAGAGGAAAGAAAAACAAAGCAAGCTCATTATCGAAACAGAAAGTAATAAGCATGCAATGCCAAAGTGGATGTGTGCACAAACTACCCCCAACCCCACACACACACACACACGTACGTTCTCTTGATGGGCTGGCAACACAATATCCAATTGCCTCGGTCAAAACCATACTGTTAATGGGCTTGAAAAAAAATGTCCCTAATACCTTTCTGTGCAGGACACGCTTGCTTCATGTAATTCCAAACATTTGCTGTGCCCTAACGCCTCTGCAATGGGGTGCCTGCAGCCTCATCGTTATGGTCTCTCAACGTTAATTACGACGGCAATATAAATGACGGCTGTGAAACGTATCGGAACGATGGCTCGCTGTGTCGCCAATCAATTGTCGGTGAGAAGTGTCAATCGTGAGCATTTATTATAATTGCGCATTAACTTCACGCAACGACTCAAATGGATGTATGGCGAGCGTTTATTTATTTATTGTTCTGAAAGAGAATAAAAAAAACATAATTCCCAGATTGCCAATGCATACATGAGTCGAACACAAGTCGTGTGTGATACTTGACTCTTTTCTTCGCCATGTAGCTCGGGCACCTGGGCTAATAGAGAAACCGTTCACACTTTTTTCCCTTCCTGCACGTCTTGTGACAGACCTCCTGATTGGCAAAAAAAACAGGCTATTGATTTACAACCCTTCAGAGGCAAAGCTCGCTCACCATTTTAAAAAGCGTTCTCTCTGCAGAGCGGACAATTAACATCTGTAAAATGTCAGAGGATAATAGGGGTCCTTCACGCCACACTACCCTGCCTCCCGCCTTCCCACCCCCACCCTTCCCACACATACACGCACACACACACATTCCATGCATACACTTGCCACGCGAGCAGAGACAGACACCCTGATCTTCATTACAAGGCACTGATAAAGGTTATTTCCAGGAGATGCAAATAATTAACAATGCTATGCAGATCACTCCGTCCTGGCCTCAGCTGGCAACCCCCTCCGCCCAGGAAAGCAAGCTGTGTGCATAGTATCTACTCTACACAAATATGATCCAACGGCATACATTGTTTCTACTTTCACTCTTTACCTTTTGACCCTGGCACCTACAGGCGCTGCTTCACACCTCGTAACGAGAGTCACGTGAGCATAGGTTTAAAACCTGTTGAGGGCAGCAGCGGCAGCAGCAGCAACATTGAGAAAAAGTAAGAACTTTAGGTTTGACCCGGGAGTGGTTTATCCAAATTTTGAACAGGGAATAATTGGTATCGTTCGAAGGGCATGTTGGTTTTCTGAATGTCGCAAAGTAGTGGAAGTACATTCACGGGAAGATGGTAAAGGAGGAGTGTGCTTTTTACTGGGAAGCAGATGGTAGAGGCACGTTTGGAATATCGGGAGGATATTTGGATTTGATTTGTGAAAATTGACTCAAGCATATGATCCACTCTGCAGCAAAGGGCTTTGTGAACCTTCACGGTATTACAGAATTGTGGATCATCTAACTTATGAAGATATATAAATGAAGCTTGCGTTCTGTTAGAGAGACATCCTAATGGCTTAAGGTATGGGGTCAATGTTTGGCAATTTTCCAATAGAATATCGCCAAGAAAACAATGTTTTACATTTAAATCGTAAAAGAGGCAAGCACGCAGATGTGAGAATGTGACTTGGTGTATCCATTATGGGCTTAATGTCATTAATCACACGTATAATTGTGAATGGACATAATTATGACCATGGATTGGACCCATAGATTCACTTGAATGCACAATGGGCCACACCGACCAGTGGAATAATCAATTTAGGGTACATGGCACCTATTAAGATTCGGGTGGACACTGCGCAGTACAGGGATTGAGCAGGGAGGTGCTGTGTAACAACGTGGGGGTTGATTGGTGTGCATCGGTCATAATTGCAGATGCACGAATGCTCCGCAGACGAACACTTTGAAGTAAAGAGTTGCCGTTCCACAACCCTATGGGTGTCCCTCGGTGGCAGAGTCACTCATCCTCAAGAGGACGGCAGAACACAACCCAAGAGTATTCATTCATCGCCTCCGAACTAGTCTATTACACTGGTCAACACACTTTTTCTCCCCTAAGGTATTCCAACGGTTTTAAGGTAATTTTGGGGTGCTGATTCCAAATCTGGCATCAGTTTTTGTCTATCACATCAGGTTTTTGAGATATCAAATATTGCATTTTCAATAAAAACTGCAGAAGAAAAATATTAAATAAATGTGGATATCTACATAAAATTATATTATAAACACACTATCCTAAAAATACAGCACCATATTTTAACACTAAAGCAGTCACTGACTCGCACTAACTTGCAATCATAAGTGACAGAGTTAATTTCGGGTAAAATCAATGAAAATGGGGTATGCCGATAGCATAAAAATGAGATGTGATAGAGCAAATCTGAGATCAGATTTGGAATCAGCACCCTCAAATTAGTCTAAAACAGCTGCAAAAGTCCAGGCCGGAATTTTTTTTTTGTTGACCAGTGTAATTGTTGTTGTCTTTATTAGCCGGCCTGTCCCCCTCGTTACGATCGCGGGAGGAGAGGGATAAGGCGAGCCGGTTCCATAAGACTGGCACGGAAGTGGGCATCAGAGGTCAGTGCAGTGAGTAAGTGGAAACCTATCACCAGAGATTGGGGGACTTCCAGAGTGATACCTTGAAAAACACTGCAATCGCAAAGACGTCCAAAAGAAGTAAGGATACAGTGATGGCTTCGCTTGCATTTGCCATGATCTTCCTATTGACCGGCAGAGAAAAAAAAAACTTGAAAACTTTATTTTGTAACTCTTTTCAAAGCCCAACTCTGCTCCTTTGGCAGGCAAAAGATTAGATGGAAAAGTTTGGCAGAAAAATGTCCATATTTCACTTGACTGTCCTTTCACAAACACGTAATTCATGTTTTTTTTTTCATTCAATATTTGCAACGCGAACAGGAACGTGTGTAATATTGTTATTAAAGCTGATTAAATGCATTATACAGAAACCATCACTTAATTATGCGTAAGGCGTTTGTTTAAATCATTTCAGCGGGGAGTGTTTTATTCTGATTATTGGTCACGCATTTCAGCACTTACGTGTCTGTGTCATTCGGTGCACCTTTTAAATTAATTATCTTCTAACCAAGCTTTTCAAGCAATTGCCTGAATTTAATTGCATCCGAACACAATTATTTAGCTCAGGTACATTGTCGTGATGCAAAACATACCTCTTCTACTAACCTGCCACCAGATACAGAAAATCATTGACCTACATTTAAACCGTCCATAATCTAATGCCACTGACAAACGCAGATGAGCTAAGAGTATGCTTGCTCATTAAACCACCCGAAGAACTGGCAGATGATCTACTTACAATGTCCAGCGCTCAAATAATTGAGTGCGAACAATATATTTAACGTCAGATTTCTGTGTGTATGTGTGAGAGAGAAGCTTCACTTGAAGTGAGAGTCAACTTTTTTGGTTCACTGTTTTGGAACTAATTTTACCATGGGCCATTTAGCCACAGCACAAACGGCACAGCCTCTAATGAGCAAGCGCGCATTTAAAAGTTGTTTCCTGCGAAAGTGTGTAAGTGCCATTTGGGGACCGTTATTTACCAAGGCAAGATGTGCATGCAATCGACACATATCACACCACACTGCAGGAATCTGCGTTTTATGCTCTCATTATAAAAGTCTGTTCCAAAATTGATGATGTTTAGGGGAAGCGACGATGAGAAAGGCAGGAGGGAAAATATCCCAAAAATTTGTAATGTGAATTGATGGTTGAGCCAAATGAGAAAAAATATATAATTGAGCATTGCAAATAAAGCCACAACAGCTACAGGGAAGGAATGGACTTAATCACTATCAATGCAAACGCAACAGGAAATATAATAACGTTTCACTGTAGTTTTCGCGCACTGTAGGCCCATGGAAAATGAGAATATCTGCGCAGTCTTCTGACTGCACGTATCAACTTGTATTAGTTACCCACACCATTATTATTATAAGTACAGTATTATCCTTTACATTAAAGGGTATCAAGAATAAACATTAATTGCAAAAAAATGATGAGTGCCAAGACAAATAAATGTATTTCTGCATCTAGAAACGGCTTCATTATAATCGCAACAAATGTAATTATAAAACTACACTTTCTATTTTTTTTGGCAGTGGTCAAAGGGCGGCAGTTTAGAAATAAAGTTTTTTTTTTTTCATTTGTGTCGCCGTTTAATTTTTCGAAAATGTAACTGCATCAATTAAAATAATATTCTGGCAGTTTATTAAATTTTTCGATTTAAAGCTTTCGTGACTGCAGGGATTCATCTTCTTGGTTCTTTCGGTAAAGTTACGTAGAAGGGAAGTAATAAAATTATTATTTTATTATGTTTTATTTTTATTATTTTATTACTTCCCTTCTACGTGACTTTACCGAAAGAACCAAGAAGATGAGTTTATTCAATGATTCGTATTCGAAACATGAAAATCCGATCCCTAATACTGTATACATTTATCAAATGCAGTATACATGCTTTTATCGGTATGATATTTGTCTTCTACAGAGTATTTCAAATCCACGCCTCCTGGCACAGCACTTGGACATAGACACGTTTCTTAAATCCCTCAGCCTCTGTCCACGCAACAGCATAAATGGGTTCACCATGGTCAGTCACGTGGCACGTCACCTGTCGTTGGGGTAAAGTGTGGCCAGTCCCACGTCTTCCGTTCAACAGGAGACCAGAATGCCTCCAGAGGCCTCACCAGAGCTCCCCTGCATGGAAGGCTCCTTCCTCCAGCAACGACTTGAACCCAGACATTGCAAAGCTGCACCTTTACCCCACTACGTGTACCCACGGCAAGCGTGCCACGTGCCTTTTTTGGCGGTGCAAAACGTGTTTATCTGAAGATGACGTGCAGCTTCACGCATTTCATATATCTATGGTCAAAGTATTAATAACTTCTCATTACATGTACTGTATTTTCTATAATAAGCTTATACACTCCCTAATGAGAAGGAGTTATCCGCTGCGAGGCTTGTCGGCGTTGGCAGGTGTTGCTTTGGCAGCAGCAGTGTACGGCGGGGGTTGTGGATGTGGCAGGAGAAGAGCCAGGGGGAACAGGAGAAGGGCGACTTGTGGAGGAAATGTATGGATCTAAGCATCGCACTTTTGGGCTCAAAATAATTTGGTACGACGCTAAAACACTCAACTAGTACTGTTTGTATTTTACCAGGTAAGACCCACTCAGCTATATAGATCTTTCTCAGAAGCGACATGGGTACCGCAAATGATAGCTCAACAAGGTGGCTTATACCGTTGAAATTTATAGCAGTGGCCGAATGTTCGGATTCTTAATTTTCGGGGAAAACCCAGAGGACCCGGAGAAAAATCCGCGCGACCATGGAGAAAGAAAACATGCATACTCCAAAATATACAGGTCGAAATCTAAACCACGATCTCCTGTATACCGTCATGATACAACCACAGTGAAGTGTCAGACAAACGTGGTTTCACCCCTGCTGCCAGCTATATTAGCGGTTTATGGAGCGAGCATTGGCAAAGACGTTAGCATTTTTAAGCACCTAGTAGATTTCTTGAATTGTAGCAGTGGAGGCAATCCAAGTTGTCTCGGTGAATAAAAATTATTTGCAACAAACATTCCAAGAGGCTGTCACTTATCGTGGTGAGTAGCATGAACCTGACTCGTGCAACATAGATACATATATCAGCGGTTTAATAGGCACTTTGCGCACAAGCTTATTCGCAAAATATATGAGTTAGAGTAACTGCTCTTGGATGGTATATTTTAAATACGGTTAATAAAATGTATTTTATAATTTAATTGAACGTAATTATATAGAACTGCTTTTTGTGTTTAGTTTGTTGTCCTTCCCCCGCAACTCCGATTAGCACGTTTGGCTACATACGGTGCGAAAGATGTTCAACATACGTACACTTTTCGATTTAAAGCTTTCGTGACTGCAGGGAATCATCTTCTTGGTTCTTTCGGTAAGTCACGAAAGAACCAAGAAGATACGTACACTTGTTAAAATAATAATAATCATTCCTCGTCCTTTGCCAATCCATTGCCCGTACGAAGGCCCCCCACACAGTGTCGGAGCTTGTTTGTCCAAATGTGACCGTGCTGGTGAGTGCAGGTGAGTGAAGAGGGATGGGCCCAGAGGAGTAGTGGGGCCAGCTCAGATACCACTCATCGGCACTAACAGCTCTCGGTGCGTTTTCGGGTTGTAGCCACGTGTTGTTCGGGTGCGTGAACCTAAAACCATTGCACGTGCTGAAACTATACCAGAAAGAGCTATCCGGCAAACAGCCTCGAAAAACCTACGGAGCACCACTCGTCACAAATTCTTGCCATGTGCTGCAGGGAAACTGAAGTTGCTCGCTTCAGAGTGCGGTTTTTTTTTGCCAACAGCTTCTTCGGCACTGCTCTCGCGTTTTAAACATAGTACACGATACCATTGTACATGCTCACATCAAGTACATTCAACCATTCCTTCCAGTTTGCGACTGTATGATTTCTTCTGACAACTGATAAGTAGCAAAAATGGCAAGCTGATCAAACCCCTGGTGTGTGCAATGCATCAAAGAACACTCAGACAACATTGATTGCTCGGTAATTGTGCAGCGTGCCGAGGTCCAATTGATTGCCTGGTAATTGTACAATGGTGTTTGTGCTGTGCTTTGAAAATGTATTTAATTTAACATTCAAAATTGAATGGCGCCGGACTGCGTATTCACGCCAATAATGACACACATCCGAAAGCATTTGATTTTAAACTTCTAAAGTAGAATGTTTTTTTTAAAGGAAACACAATGCCTTGGCTTTCTTTACTTTGTAATAGTGAAAGAAGGTGGCGCACCATGTGGCCAAGAAGATTTGTAATGGGAGCTCCAAAAGCGAGGGCTTTGCACCTGGATCTTATACTACATCAGCCAAAGATACAAAGCCCCCTCTGAGTACTAATTTCTTACAAAGTGCAAGCCATGGGTAAGGCTGCAGGGCGAAAGGAGAAATTTCAAGACACACCTCGAGTCAAAAAATAGCTCATCATACCAACCGCAGTGGAAGAATATATAGAGCTGGTATAACTCTACATTTGAAGCTTTCGTGACTGCAAGGATTCATACTCTTAGTTCTTTCGGTAAAGTCACGTAGGTAAAAAATAAAATTAAAATTAATAAAAAATTAAACAATAAAAAACAAAAATCACGACGTTTGAGGCACAAAGCCCGTCACAGGAGTCAACAGAGCTCATCAATGAACAGGATCAATAAGCCTATGCGTTGGGAGGAGGGGTACAGAGTGAAGAATGAACATGAGGGAGGAGCTAAATAGCAAGAGCTGGTATAACAACTATGGCCGATAATATTTCTAGACATGTGGAGGAAAAAAACTGCTTTAAAACATTGAGCATGAAAGTTAAAGGGATATTAAAATTAAGTGATGACTTTAATCGTACTTTATGCTATGAGAAGCAGGTAGGAAGCATTGTACTGGACAGTTTCTGCTTCGTATGAAAAGACTGATACGACACTCAAATCACATGTGATTATTAGTCATATTTCTCTGGAGATAACAGATTATTTTTCCTGAATTATTTTTTATGACATCCATAAAAACAAACTATCAATGTAAATGCGCCTAATGAATTTAAATACGAACGAAAAAAAACTGAGGTACAACAAGTGTGTAAAAACATGATAATATACTTTCTGCGAGGAAACAGCTGCAAAATATAGCAGAATATGTGAATAACCCTGAGGGCATTTTTTTAATATGGATCAGGATGAAAATGATGTAGTAAAGAGGTGAACGCGAGCAGAATAAATGACTTTAGCAAATTTAAATCTGAGAATTAAAAGCAATATAAAAATTAGTCTGAAGGACGTATTTAATCAATCTATATAACTTGCCATGATGGACAGAAGCATGGACACTGACAAAGAAATTTGAACAAAATCTATAAAGTCCACTCAGAAGCCAGGAGAGATGGATGCTTGGAATTACACCAGTAGACAGAAAAGAGGAATGCATGGATCAGAGAACAAACACAAATTAGACAATATTGACTCTTTAGGGAAGTAAAGTGAGAATGGACAGGACACTAAAAGGGATGATGTCCGAAGGACGAGACTGCAGACAGAATGGCAGCAAAAGGAATAAACATTGCAGACAGGACGACCACTGCAGAGATCAATTCACGATATCAGCTTCAGGAGTGCGTTAGATTGGTGCATCAAAGCACCGTGTGGGGATGGCAAGTTTGGAGAGGCCTGCATTCAGCATTGGACTGACAACGATTAATGGCACTTACGATGATGAGGGTGGTCAATACCAAAAACACGTTTATTATTGAGCAATTTAACTACGATGGTAAAAATTATGGTTTCCTGTGCTGCAGTCTTAGGATGGTGTCGAATGCATAATAAATATACATATATATTCCTCCACAAGGGCTGTCGGATAACCCTATAAAACAATGTCATCTGCGTGACTGCAGAGGATTCATATCGCTTAGGTTCTTTCAGTAAGTCACGTAGGTAAGAAATTTTAAATTAAAATAAGTAAAATAAAACAAATAAAAAAGTTCGTCACTGGCTCCTTCGCCCAACGCATAAATAGCGGCAGTCTTTCATGTGAATATTCAGTTGTACGGAAAGCAGTGTCTGCACTGTCGTTCACCTGAGACGGGGCTTGTGTTGTGGCCGAAACGTCGTGAATATTTTTTATTTGTATTTTATTATTTATAAATTTCCCTTCTACGTGACTTTACCGAAAAAACCTAAGA